>NC_072731.1:225483277-225640178 GCF_026930045.1 Uloborus diversus
ACTTTCTATGTTTTTGTACAGTTTACAAAAATAAAGAAAGTGCCTACTTGAATAAACAAAGAGCTTACCCACAGCTGTACCATATTTCTCCTTCATAATACAAAATAATGTTAACATTATCTCGGCAGCTACGATTTGTTCTCATGAGAAACTCCTGCATTACTTAAAATCCATGTACACATAATTTATTTTAGGGCCATAATGGCCTGATCGGTAAGGCATCGGACTTGTGACCGTAGGGTCCCTGGTTCGGCCCTAGCCGGTCGAAGATCCACCGTCTTCATAAAGGGTGACTGGAGGACGTTAAATATGCTCGTGTTCAAAAAGTCATCCAAGTGAAACGATACCTCTGGGGGTGCTACGCCAGAAGTTATTCGGTTTCTGGTTTGGTTCTAAATTCTCGAACTGTCCGTAGATGGTGCTGCCATTTATCGTGTTGTCTGAGCGAAATCGGACTTCAACCTAACATAGGCGTTCGATTAAACGATAGCCGTATCTCTCTGCCTTAAAATCGAATAGCATTGCTACTCGGGCTCGAGCTCCCGAGTGGCATAAGTAACAACAACAAACTGTTCTTGAATAACCATAAAATTAATTTAAATGTTTAAATGATCAAATTTTATTTTTTTCACTTTGCAGACTCATCACGAAAAGGCAAGAACACGTGGTCAATCTTGCGATTGGTAAGCATCGATATAAGTTGATAAATTTGGCTTTCATATTTTCCAGTCTTTCTGTACAATTTCGCTATAGATTTTTATCGTAAAAGTAGTTATTAGGTTAATTTTCTACTTTCTCGTAATATTTTTCATTGAACATGAACTTTTCTTTTCTTTCACGATTTTACCATTTCACGCAATTAAACCTTGTTTTATTTTGGTTGTCCTCTAATATTTTTTCATCATCATTTATATGTATGCGCTATTGTTTGTATTTTTCATCATTTCAGTTAAAAATGAGGCAAATCATTACTCGCATATAATAATTGAATAAATACCTTTGTGCTTGAAAATTAAAATAAGATACAACAACATTACTGCACACACGTGTTTCGGTAGTTACTAGGACCTCATTTTTCAGTGCAAAAGAAATCAGCTAATAATACGTTGTTAGATCTTATTTAAGGGGGTCCGGGACACAAAAATCCTCAAATTTTGCAATTTTTTTTTATAATTTGAAAAATTGCTCCGTTTTTTTCTGCTTAAGAGGACGTTTGAATCTTGTTTCTACCTTAAATAGAACGAAAGTTATAGTTATTTTTGTTGCATGCATCTAACGAATGTGTACATAACTTTAAAACTTTAAACGCGTTTTTCTCCATGATGCAATTTTTAACGATTTCTTGCATTCAAACTCTTATAAGTCAGGAACCGATAGAGATAAACTAATGAAACTTGGAGCATATCTTTTTCAAGCAATTTACTTTAATTTTTATTCGGCGAATTTGAAAAAAACGTTTACTTCAAAAATTATGATTTAAAAAAAAAAAGTATCTTCGAATTTTTCGAAATTTTTCTTCAAATATTTTTTATTTTTTATTGAATCAATATTTTTAAAATCGCCGAATAAAAATTAAAGCTTAGATATTTGTGCATACTTTTTTGAAAAAAAATTGAAAATTGACCAACAATATTTTGAGTTATAGCAATTTAAAGCAACCCCATTTTTTTGAAAAAAACTAATTAAATTTAAATAAAAAAATAATTTTTTTTCATATTTATGTTATGATTTTGCTTATTAAATAAATGATGAATCAGTTCAAAAAATTTCAAAACTCTAAAGTACATAATAAAAAAATTTTCAAAATGTGTCCCGGACCCCCTTAACTTGCATACAGCTGCATTTTTGTTTACTTGTTAAAGAATTTTTGTTTTAGAAAATTTACAATTTATTATCTTTAGAATACATTTTGCAAAAATAAAATAATCGTACTCACAACCCGCCAAAACGTGAAAATCTGACTAATGTAGGTGATGTTCTAGCACAATTTTCCGGTACAAAATTACGTAATTTTTCAAAAAGTCGTGTCTATGTGAACTGAATTGTGCATTAATTTTTATAAAATTTTTCTCGAAATGCACTCTTGACTTCTTGTTTGACCATCGATGAGATGAAAAGGTGAACATCCGGTGTACAGGATGAAACAGCTGCATGAATTAGTTTGCAACGATACCAATCTGCTGTTATAGCCGTACGTTAGCCTCGAAATTAAGCACAGTCGCATTGAGATGATCGAAACTCGCGCACTAAGTTTTTCCTATCCCTCCTTCATTCAGACAGAATCATCTTAACAGGCCCCCATGCCAAACTTGGTCGGACAGTATAGTACAACGGTTATGTAGATAATGGTTATAATTTAACTGACCAGACTTAACCCATGTAAAATTCCGTTTGTTTCTTTAAATTAAAAACGAACTGCGTTTAAATATCATATCTTAAAAAATAATATGATAGAGAGAACCGGAAGAAATGAAATAGATGCATTTATATCTCGAAATAAAATCTGAGAAATGAATTCTTACGGTCTATCTAGTTAATGTAGCAGCAAGAGTCTAAAGCTGCTACATCTGCTGGACAAGGGAATTGATTAGAAGTCTATAAAGTATAAAGAGTCACCTATGACGCGATATAAATAATATGTCTCTCCTACAAAAGTATTCTGATGTAAGTAATTTTTGTCATTGTGTTCTGCTCGGTCTCAGCTGGAGATTTTTCTTTAAACAAAACGTGACCCTGTTTCCCAAATTTAAATTTCAAGCTTACTTGGTATATTTTATAGTGGTAAATCATCTTACACGTTTGATTATATATTGTTGTTATCTGAGCTTATGCTGATTTCACACCATCTGCGAGAGTTTCAAAATACGTTATTGTCTTCTCTGTTACAAAACATTATTAGTGTGGTTTAAACCAACAGAGATGGCTTTCATGTTCTATTTTACGTAACAACGCAAATGACAAAATAAGATCCTCAATGAGAATAATTTTCGGGGATGAAATACATCGCAACTAATCACTAAGCGGCTGGTTACAACCGACGAATTTTATAAAAGTATGCCTTACCAATGTCGTGCGCAGAAAGTCTGCTACAAAGATTTTATCTTTCGCAGTTGGTGTGAGACCAGTATTACTTCTATATTGAATTAGTTTACTGTCAAACCTCGTCAATTCGAACACACTTGAAACGAATTACTGCTAACACGAACAACTTTTTCAATCTTCAATCGTGTTTTTTCGGAGAAGACGAACTACGGTTGAGATGAATTAATTTTAAAGGTCCCCTTGATTTGTTTTAACAAGGTTTTACTGTATTTAATTTTAACACTGAATAAATTTGTTAGTCTCTAAACAACACTATTTTTCTAAATTGTTGGTTCGTTTAATGTAAAACTGATTAATAAAAGATAGCTTTTTCTTACATTTAGTTCGATCGTTCCGGTAGAGGAAAAAATGAATCTATATGTGGACTAGAAGAAGTTCTCAGTAACCTTCGACCATCGGAGTTCATAGACGAACACCTCGCTAAATACAAGGTATGAATGATTTTATTCCTCAAAAACATGTAACTGAAGTTTACAATCAAACATCTTTACGATAAAACAATATGCACAAAAATTTACGATCCAACATCTTTTGCCACGAATCCTTTTCACCTGGATCTATAATTTTGCCACTGCAGATCACATATCTTCGCAGCATTCACATCAGTGGTGCCCAACCAATGGCCCGCGGCCACTGATGATCCTTGTGGCCGTTGTTCTGTTCATATAACGATTCAAAAAGTATGCACTACAAACTTCTTACTTCAAAAACAACCAATCTTCATTCGGTATTAAGAACGATTGCAGCAAATGGTCAGAAATTGATTTGTAAAAGACAGTGAGGAACTTTGTATTAATAAAATAAGCATTGTAGTAAGGTCAACAATTCTTGGTTTTTAATGAATGTTTTGAAAATGCGTAGGAGCTGATGAAAAGAGAAGGGGCTAAAGATGTGATTGCAAACAAAACCGAACTTTTAGAAAAGATCATTCATGTGTGGAATCATCATCCTCAAATGCATCAGAAAGTACAGTCTTGCATTGATAGCATACCGCGCAGAATTAAAACTCTCATAGCGGCTAAAGGTGGCTCAACAAAATATTATCTGTTCATTTTTACATTTTCTTCATTTTTGTTCAAGCTTTAATAAATACATATTTTTCCTATAATTACGATGTTTCATTGGTGTTACCTATAGATACTGTTACAAATTCTGTAAATAGTAATTATTGTAGTAACGTAACCTGTAAATAGTTTCCCGTAATGAATATACAACCCCTTTTCATTCGGCTGAAGTATACGATCCCCTATTTCCTTTTCTTTTCATTGATAAAATTTGATAACGGTCTACGCATTTCGAGAAGCAGTAAGAATGTTGTGGAAACTTTTTCGATGTTTATAAAAGCGTCCCGCGTGATAAAAAGTTTAGTTTCGATTGAAAATTCGAACTGAGAGCGTATTTGCTCTGTTTATGGCGAGGCGTTTCGCTGTGTTGTTTTCGTATTTGGAAGTAAATACGTGTGTAACCGGTGAGTTTACGGTGTTGAGTGATATTTGTTTAATTGCTGATGATTAATTTAGCAGTTGTTAACGATTTCTTCTGTACATAGTGTAAATAAAGCTCCTGTGTTTTATCAAGAACGGTGTCGTCCTTTCAAGAAAGTTGGAAGTCTCGCCGGATCCGTTACAATTGGCACCCAACGTGGAGCTTCTTCTGGACTTTCTTGGAGTAAGCGTGACTTCGGACATTTTTTTTCATAAAGACTGTTTGAATTTATAGACTTTGTTTTTATGGTGATTACTCGCGCTTTGGATGACCAATTAAAACAACTTCTGGAAGCAATTAATGCTGTGAAAAGTGACTTGACCGAAAGTTTGGCGGCTAATCAAGAGCAATTGAAAAATGAATTGACGACTAACCAAGAACAATTAAAAAATGAATTGGCGACTAACCAAGAACAGTTGAAAAATGAATTGGCGACTAACCAAGAACAGTTAAATAGTGATTTAACTGCTAAAATTACTACAAGTCAAGATGAAATAAAAAGTGACCTAACGTCGATGAAAACCATGATGGAGAATCAACTAACCGCCATGGGAGATAAAGTTGATGCTCTGGAAGAAACATTTGATACTGTGGAAGAGCGTATCGCCAATGTGGAAAATAAGTTGGAAGAAGAAGACAAGAAATTTACTTCATTTAAGGAAGAAATAATTAAAGACATGGAAAGGAGATTGGCGACCGCGGAAAGCAGCTCTGTAGAGTTTGGCGCTCCCACATCTGTTGCTCGACCGTCCATTAAACTGGCCACATTTTATGGGAAAAGTTCGTGGCAGGTGTACAAGACCCAATTCATGATAGTGGCGGAAGCGAACGGATGGGACTCTGCTACCAAGACCTGCCATCTTGCAGCATCCCTGAGAGGTGACGCAGCGGACATTCTTCAGACCCTTCCGGACAGCCAGCGCCTGGATTTCACCGCCCTCACATCTGCGTTGGAGCTTCGCTTCGGTGAGAAGTGCCAGAAAGATTTCAGCCGACTCCAGTTGAAGTCCCGTTTCCAGAAAACCGGGGAAACCCTGCAAGAGCTAGCGGCGGACGTCGAGAGACTGTC
Organism: Uloborus diversus; assembly: GCF_026930045.1. Classification (NCBI taxonomy): domain Eukaryota; kingdom Metazoa; phylum Arthropoda; class Arachnida; order Araneae; family Uloboridae; genus Uloborus; species Uloborus diversus. The sequence goes on from NC_072731.1 coordinate 225,488,934, forward strand.
TCATCTTGCTTTTTGCGACTGTCCTGCGGATGTTCGAGACAACCTGGCACTCAACTACTACATCGACGGGGTTCGAGATCCGGAAATCCAGAAAGCTCTACGGATGGCGGATGTCAAAGACCTGAATTCTGCTGTTGTGTATGCGATGAAGTTGGAGGCCGCCCAGCAAGCAACCCGTGTGGATCGCCATCCCATCCGAACTCTGGAAGCTGATGAGTCTGATTCCAGGTCGTCCCATCCCGCTGAACTTGAGAGACAACTCGGTGACTTGGCAAGACATCTGAACAGCATAGCAGCCCAAAAGAAACAAGAGCAGAAGTGCTGGAAATGTGGTAGTGAAGGGCACCTGCGAAGGAGTTGTCCTGCTCGCCAAGCTACGCGAAGGAAAGAAATCACCTCCACCAGAGCTCTGCAGATTTCCTCTACTAGTAGTGGCAGAGTGATGGACTTTTCATTTACGCCCATGTAATTGGGAATCCTTGCAAACTGATTATCGACACTGGAGCCAATGGGACAATCGTTAGGACAGATGTGGTTCGTGAATTTGGATTGAAACTGTTGTGGACATCGCCACGCGTAAGTCTCCAGACTGTGACAGGTGACAAAATTGAGATTGAGGGTAAAGTGGACTTGGAAATAGTGTTTGGGAATTCCACCTACCATCATACGGCATTCGTTGTGGATATCACGGACCCCTTCATTCTCGGATTGGACTTTTTAAAGAAATACGACTTCACCCTTGACTTCAAGACTAATGAACTGCACTCGATGAGAGAAGACATAACCATCTTCAACGTTGAAAATGATGTAAAATCCGCTCATCAAATAATAGCCCAAACAGATTTATCGATTCCCTCAAGGTCAGAATCATTAATACCTGGCTCCATTGAAGAAAGCAATAGTTTTCGATTTGGACTCATTGAATACCCTAACCTAAGCAATAGCCTAAAAGGAGTGCTGGTAGCATCTACGCTTGTGGACCTTTCTAAGGATGTAATTCCTGTGAGAGTCGCCAACGTAACTGAAAGGCCAAGGAATATCCGAAAAGGTGAAGTGTTGACAACTTGTACTTTAGTAAACTGCATCATTAGAAGAATCAATTCCCCCGAGACTGTGTCTTCTGAGTCCTTGACATCGAAGTTAATTGGGAGTGCTTCATTATCGAAAGATCAAAGAACTGCTGCGGAACAATTGGTGGACGACTTCAAGCATCTGTTTTCATCTACATCGGAGGATGTGGGCCGGACGAATTTAACGCAGCATAGGATCTACACTGGAGAACACCCCCTATTAAACAGCATCCAAGACGACTAACGTTCGCCAAGAAGGAAGAGGTTGAAACTCTCCTGAAAGAGATGAAGGAGAACGATGTAATCGAACCTTCATCCAGTCCTTGGGCCTCTCCCATCGTCTTGGTCCGAAAGAAAGATGGCTCCACCAGATTTTGTGTTGATTACCGACGGATGAATGAAATCACCAAGAAAGACAGTTACCGTCTTCCACGGATAGACGACACCTTGGACACTCTTTCCGGACACAAGTGGTTTTCGACCCTGGACTTGAAGAGCGGCTACTGGCAGGTTGAGATACACCCTGATGACCGAGAGAAGACAGCGTTTACAACTGGACAAGGTTTATGGCAGTTTAAAGTGATGCCCTTCGGCCTCTGCAATGCACCAGCTACGTTCGAGCGTCTTATGGAGACTGTTAAGAGGACTTTCCTACGAATCATGTCTGGTCTACTTAGAAGATATCATCATCGTGGGACGCAGTTTCGAAGAACATCTGGCAAATCTTAGGAAGGTGCTGCAGAAGCTTAAGGAAGCCAATCTGAAGTTAAGCCCGTCCAAATGTAATTTGTTCCGCCGGGAAGTGAACTACCTTGGTCACATCATCTCTTCTGAGGGTGTACAAACCGATCCAGAAAAGGTATCCGCGGTCAAGAGTTGGAGTCGTCTCGAAAACAACCATCAGCTGCGAAGTTTCCTGGGGCTCTGCACGTAATACAGGAAGTTTGTGAAGGGTTTTTCCAACATTGCATGACCTTTGCATAAGCTGACGGAGAGCAAGCAAAAGTTTGAATGATCCAAAGAATGCGAAGATGCATTTCTACGACTGAAGGAGGCTTTAACATCAACGCCTATTCTCTCATATCCACAGCCTGGAAAATCCTTCATCATAGACACTGATGCGAGCCACGAGGGCATCGGAGCTGTTTTATCCCAAGAAATTGACGGCAATGAACACGTCATCGCTTACTGGAGCAAATGCTTATCAAAGTCGGAGCAAAATTACTGCGTCACCAGAAAGGAGTTACTGGCCATAGTGAAAGCTGTAGAACACTTCCATCATTACCTCTACGGCCGAAAATTTCTGCTTCGGACAGATCATGCCTCATTAACTTTGCTTTTGAACTTCAAAAATCCGGAAGGTCAGATAGCCAGGTGGACACAGCGGCTCCAGGAATATGACATGGAGATCAAGCACCGAAAAGGGTTGTCTCACGGTAATGCAGACGCTTTATCAAGGAGACCCTGTCCGGAGAACTGCAATTATTGTTCTCGAATCGAGAAACAGTATTGAACGACTACTAGCCCTACTGCCTATCAGGTGACAGTGACTCCAACATCATCAAAACCTGATCCATGGAGTGACGACCAAATTCGAAAAGATCAACTTGAAGACCCCGACATAAAACCAATTTTGGAGTTCATGGAGAGGGACAGTCAGCGACCTAGCTGGCAGGACGTTTCCATCTTCAGTCCTGCAACAAAAAGATACTGGGCTTTATGGAACTCGCTCCATTTACGGAACGGCGTGCTACACCGAAAATGGGAATCTGATGACGGCAAAGCATCTAGGTGGCAGTTACTACTTCCCCGATCAAGGATTTCGGATGTTCTGAAAGAAATACATAGTAGTGCGACTGGAGGACATTTTGGTGTGTTGAAAACCCTCAATAAAGTTCGGGAGCGCTTCTTCTGGAGCAAGACGAAGGATGACGTGGAGAAGTGGTGCCATTCTTGTGACGCCTGTTCTGCTCGTAAAGGACCGAAGAAAAGAAGCAGAGGGAAGCTACATCTGTACAACGTTGGAGCTTCTTTCGAACGAATTGGGATCGACATCCTGGGTCCTCTACCAAGAACTGCTGATGGGAACAAATACATTCTTGTTTCCATCGACTACTTCACCAAATGGCCGGAAGCATATCCCATTCCAGAACAAGAAGCTACCACCGTAGCAGAGACTCTAGTCCAACATTAGATCTCGAGATATGGAACACCTTTGCAGATTCATTCTGATCAAGGTAGGAATTTCATCTCTGCTGTGTTTAAGGGCCTATGTCAAATTTTCGGAATTGAGAAAACTAGGACAACACCACTACACCCACAATCGGACGGCATGGTGGAGAGATTTAACCGCACAATCCTGAATAATCTCTCACTTATGGTCTCCAGAAATCAACAGGATTGGGACAAGAAGCTACCTTTGTTCCTGCTAGCCTACCGCAGTGCTGTCCATGAGACTACCGGATATGCCCCATCTCAGATGCTCTTCGGACGAGAGCTTCGGCTACCTTGTGATCTCGTCTTCGGTCGTCCTCCGGATGCGCCTGCATCGCCTGAGGAGTACATCTAGGATCTCCAGGCCCGGTTGGAAGACGTTCATAACTTCGCACGAGAGCGAATCAACATCGCGGCGGAGAAGATGAAGACCCGATACGACACAAGGTCTACTGGACATGAATTCAACGAAGGCGACAAGGTTTGGTTATGGAATCCCATCCGACGGAAAGGTCGGTCACCCAAATTGCAGTCGCATTGGAATGGACCCTACAAAGTCCTTAACCGACTAAATGACGTCGTAGTGAGGATCCAAAAATCACCTAATGCAAAGGGGCTAATGCTAGGGTTGTACATTATGACAGGTTAGCCCCATACTATGACCATAGTTCATGAGTATTACGTAAACAACCATGGTTGATAACATAAAAGTTGTAGATAATTTTTTTGCTTTTAATGTTTAGTAATATTTCCTGTTATTATTGTGTTTCCTATGCATTATTGGTTATTATTTAATGTGTGTATTTGTGAACTTGTGATAGAAGTTTGCACCCTTTCTGGGGATTGTACTGCCCGGGGACGTGCAGTCCTTAGGAAGGGGGCAATGTTACAAATTCTGTAAATAGTAATTATTGTAGTAACGTAACCTGTAAATAGTTTCCCGTAATGAATATACAACCCCTTTTCATTCGGCTGAAGTATACGACCCCCTATTTCCTTTTCTTTTCATTGATAAAATTTGATAACGGTCTACGCATTTCGAGAAGCAGTAAGAATGTTGTGGAAACTTTTTCGATGTTTATAAAAGCGTCCCGCGTGATAAAAAGTTTAGTTTCGATTGAGAATTCGAACTAAGAGCGTATTTGCTCTGTTTATGGCGAGGCGTTTCGCTGTGTTGTTTTCGTATTTGGAAGTAAATACGTGTGTAACCGTTGAGTTTACGGTGTTGAGTGATATTTGTTTAATTGCTGATGATTAATTTAGCAGTTGTTAACGATTTCTTCTGTACATAGTGTAAATAAAGCTCCTGTATTTTATCAAGAACTGTGTCGTCCTTTCAAGAAAGTTGGAAGTCTCGCCGGATCCGTTACAATACTTACGTGGTGAATAATATGAAAATACATTGTCTATCGTAAAAACCATAGCTGTACAGTATCACCTGATAATTAAGGTTTTCCAGAAAATCTTATGCTGCGTCTAATAATATGGCCAGGGACTGTATATGTAAATTTTATATGTCTTTTGCCCCTCGAAAATCATCTTCATATAAAGTGCGGCCCTCGGGTTAAAAAAAAAAATGTGTTGGCACCACTGATTTACATGAAGGTCATCGGCATCTCAAGATTCATGTTCACGTCCTTTTCTTCTCTAAATTTTCTCACATTAATTTATCCTATTGAGGCTTAAATGCAGACTAAAACATTGAGTTTTCTAAAAAAATTTATTTTTTCTGTTAGCAATTTTGCTGCAATACCTACGAATTTTCGTGCTAATTAGACAAATCGCTAAGACAGAGGGGCTCAGAAAGGGGGGTTGTCACCCCTCCCCCTTACCCACATGGAGCCTCTGTTTTGAACATTCTTGCCAATCCGAATATGGTAGTTTCTATTTAGGCAAAGACTTTCTGAGAAAAGAAAACCCTCAGTAGGTAAACTTTGGCTGAAAGAGTGGTGACAAATTTCACTTTTTTCGACTTCATTCAAGTATATTCCGCATTCTATTTTAAAAACATCTGAACGACTTTTTCCTGATCTAAAATTTAAATTTTTCAATATAGTAACCATGATTTTATTTGTTACTCAATTGAATTAAATGCTGCTTATGATATTCGGTTATTTTCAATCCACCAAACAAACTGCGTTTTTATTTCCTTCTCTTAGATTTTCTAATTCTAAAACTTAAACCAGCACACACACACAAATGTATGATGTAAGAATCCTAAAACCAGTCAAAAATTCTAACGAGTTTTTCTTCATTTTTCCCTTAAGGGCACAAAACTAAATTCGGCCATAAAACCGGTTGCATACATATACTGACAAATAAAGAAAAAATCTTTTCATTTTATAAAATTATTTTCGTTTACTTCAAGCAGAAATTGAGTTCGAATCACATATGATAGAGTAATAACCTTTTCCACAAATGCAACAATTAATTTCAACTTGGTAAAATCTAAACATTTGAAATGAGAAACATTTTTAAACGAATTTGTTTGTCTGGCAGATTTAAAACATATTTTCATGATAGAAAAAAGCACACAATGCGATTTTTTAGTTGGTGGTTTCAGTAAACAACTCTGCTGTAGTCAGAATGTTTTTCTCCTGGAAGGTCATTAATCCCTTCTTTGTTCATCATATCCAGTCTATTCAGAGTCACTTGTGCGTAAACGCAACTGCGAAATTATTTTTTATTTTAATTTTCGATTTCTTGAACCCCGTTTCGGAAGAAAAAAATTTCTTCACTTTTGATTTCGCTTCATCTCTGAAAGACCACCAAGATTTTTAAGTCAAAGTCGAATTGTTTCAGTTTAAGCTTGGGAAGACTGAATTTTCCTTCTTGGACGGAAGCAACCATTAATTCGTTCAAGCATTCAATTTCGCTTTCTAATTTAACCGTCTGGAAATGTAACCTAGCATCTCAAAACTTGCATGCAACATTCTGAGGATTTATGGTCCTTTTCAAACATTTCTCCGTTCATTCTGTAATCTCACGCAAGAATTAATATCTTAATCAAGTGATTCTACAGCTTTCTCTTCTCCTGATTGAGCAATAATTAAACCTGATTTTTCTAATTTTTCCTTTGAACTTTCCTTTCAGTTAGAGTCATTGTCCCAGACAGTCTCTGATTTAGAGGAAATTTTATAAAGGCCCAGACATGCCTTTGCAACTAACCCATGCAAATTTTCAGATTTCAGGATCCAAATCCTGAGGATCTAGGATTCTTAAAAAAAAAAATTTAGAATGGCGGACCAGCATTGTAAAACAAATTCCCATGTTTGGGCTAAGGTTGGAGAAAATGGACAGGAAGCCTGAAATTTTGGGATCTTAACAGCCTTTACAAAGGTTTTATTCCATGGTTGATTTTACGTTCTGGTATTTTTGTGAGTCTGAGCTCTTTTGACAAAGCGAGGTGGAGAAATCTTTTCCTGGATTTTAGGTTCTCATACACTCTGAACAAAAATAATCCAAAATCTCGACCTTTTTTAATTCTAATGCCTAAATACTTGCTTTTAAAGGGTTGCTGTTGCAGGGCGTATGTATTGATTTTGAATTATATTGTGGTTCTCAACTTAGGGAGCTTAGAAGCATTTCAAGAGAGGTGTGAGTCATGGACTTACTTCAAGAGAGGACGCCTCCCCTCTTTTCTAAATATGAAATATTTAAAATAAAATAAAGAAGAAAAACTAAGAAATTTTTTAAAGTAATGATAAATTCACGATTGATTCAATTTCTAAACTTACCTAGGTGTTCCGCTGTAGTAACTTTGTGCCTAGTTTTAAAAATATATTTCTTTTGGAGCTCATTGAAAATGTTGGTGTTTCATTAGTATACTAGTAAAACGTCGCACTGCCAGGAAAGCCCCCCCCCCCCTCTAAGAGCAAGGGCGCACCCCTCCCTAAATATCGCAAAGCCCCCCCCCACCAAAACAAATAACCTAACCCTCAAAACAACCCCCCGCAGTCTGTTCCATGACCCTCCCTGGGTGGGCACCCCTGGCACTGCAATACCACTATGAATGTAACACAAGGTAATATTGCGTCAAAACCACTTCTCTTCTACAAATTCCTCATAAAAAAACATTCTTTCTACTGCAGAAGTGTGTTATTACATCCTCCAGCCCCACCCCTTTCGCTTCCGGCCTGTCATTTCAAAACATTTCAGGCGGCGAGGACAAAAGGTACTCACTGATAGCATTAAATTGAAGAAAAAAAATACATTCGAAAATGTATTATTATATTGCTTACAAAATTTGGGGAGCGGGAATCGACTTCCCTGAGTGACCAAATGGCGGGCTTTCCCGCCTTTCAATTTTCAGTTGGATACGCCCTTGGCGTGAGTGTGTAAAAGATGAAATTAAATTAAAAACAGATAGTAATTTAAAATACACCGCCAGCTCAGTTATTTGCCATGAATCTTTGAGTTGAACTGCACCATTGCTGCGGTCACTCATCTGGTGTGCTAATTCTACATTAGCTACAAGTTTGTTTGGCTCTTTTGGCTCCCTTAAGAGGTTTTCCGCCTCCAGCTCAGTTACTTCCTATTCCGGGCTGATGAGTGCTAATAAGCACGAAACTGCAGTCCTCGGATAGAATAACTGAGCTGGCGGTGTATTTTATGTATTTCTGCCTTAGCCCTGTCTTAGGGCGGTAACTTACTGCAAGATAGTAATTTATTGAATTATGTTGTCACATGTGAATATGTATTAAATAGCAGTGTCAGTCCTCCTATTGTTGTGAAAGTGACTGATGAAGGGTGGGGGGGTTGACATCAAACTCACCAGGTCCTAGTTAACCCCCCAAAAATTTGTATTTTTTTCTTTGCTTCTAGAATGTCATATGTTCTAAAAAGAATAAATTCAAGAAAAAGTTTTGTGTAGTAATGTTAGATTTGGGGCGTGAAATTTTCTAGATTTGTACTTTATAACTCGCTTGAGTGAACCTGATCACCTTCAGTTTTTCATTGTACTTGTACTACTCGTATTAAACACATATGGTGGGGAGGGGGGGGGGGACACTGAACCTTTGAACACTGACTTCATGTCAGTGTTCAAAAGGTTACAGAGTGCGAAAGGTTGAGAACGACAAGCATAAACGGGAGGGGGACGTGCCCAATCCTCTCGTAGGCACCCCTGATATAGAAAACGTTCCTCATATCAATAAAATTCCAGAAATCTGCATCGAAAAAATTTGAGTTCTCTAGTGAACAAACCAGGTTGCCGTGCTACAAACACGAAAGGCTGCATTTTCAATACTAATCTGCCTTATAGACCTCTATTTCGCGTATCCTTGTATTATAGTATAACCCGCTTATCCGACCCTCATTTATCCAGATTTTTGGATTATCCGAATCAAATTTGTAGCTTTCAAAAAATATATAATGTTATTATAATTACATTATTTTAAACAATAATAGCAAGAACATAACAACATGTACGCCGAACATTCGCACTTTATTTTGTTTAAACGTACAGCTTCTGCATAGATTGGAGAGTAAATTATGGTAACCTAACAACCAAAGCAGCTAAACTATAATGATAAGGAGTTAGATTGACCGAGTTTCATTCAAACGATTCACATATTCGTAGCCGGGATTCTCGCCAAAGAGGGGAAAGCATAGATAAAACAAAATAAGGGTTTTGATTCTGTCCCTCCCCCCCCCCACCTACACCAGACCCCAGAAATGGCTTGAAGTTAAAGTCCCCCCCCCCCCCTGCTATAAAATTGCTATTTATGGCTGATGATAGGGAAGAATACGCAGTTATGCTCTACCAGATTTTTTTTTTCTTTTTTTTGCAATCGAAGTCCTAAAAATGTAATTTTAAAAAATCTCTGGTGACAAAAGGAAGGAATGTGGTGATAAACAGCTCTCTTCCAAGGATGAGCTACACCCATGGATGAGTTCTATGTTAAAAAATTATGCGGAGAAAATTTTTTTTATATTTTTAAATGTCTTCTAAACAATGCTATGCAATTTTTCCGCTAAATATGTTTTTTGTCGTAATGAACTCTGCTTGCTTATTTAAAGATTTGCTTTAGTAATTGCCCACACTACCCTGATTTTCAATCATCCGGTTTGTCTTCGGTCCCAGTTAGTCCGTAGAAACGAGGTTGTACTGCACTTTCAAATCAGGTTGCGAAGAAAACACTTTAAATTGAGCAGGAGTTTTAGAGCAAAAAGCAACTTTTTCAAATGCATTCAACGGGTAATGCTATTTCCACATTATGTTAGTCTTGCAATGCGTCATAACATTTCTTTTGAATTACTAAGTACAGTAGACTCCCGATTATCCGGACTAATATGGCGGATTGGCCATCCGGATAACAAGAAATCCGGATAGGATGGAGTTCCATCTTCTAACTCCATACCTACTTAATTAAAAACACGTGTAATTACATATTTTAGAGAAATAACAAAAGCAGAAGTAATACTTACTGTTTTATTTCATAGATAAGTGTCTTGTGCAAAAGTGACCGCGAGACAGCTTCTAACTAATGTGCCACCTTTGTTATTGTGGGATCAGAATGCACGGAGGTTGCGGGCAGGGGTAGAAAATGAAAAACATTTTGGTATTATTTATTTTCTCTATGCACTTCCATGACCAGTTTTTACAAATGCCCGATTTCAAACATTCTTTACTACGCCGGATAGCACGGAGTCCGGATAGTCGCGAGCCGCATAATCGGGATTCAACTGTACTTTGCAACTACTATTTTTCTTTTCATTGACAGGGCATGCTCTGGTCAGAGTTCGTCTTTCTCTGGGAAGGTCGCACTCGCAACGATTCCAAAGCACTGCTACGAAAAAATTCCAAGCGACAGCATAAGTGTGTTGTGCAAAAGTGACCGCGAGACAGCTTCTAACTAATGTGCCACCTTTGTTATTGTGGGATCAGAATGCACGGAGGTTGCGGGCAGGGGTAGAAAATGAAAAACATTTTGGTATTATTTATTTTCTCTATGCACTTCCATGACCAGTTTTTACAAATGCCCGATTTCAAACATTCTTTACTACACCGGATAGCACGGAGTCCGGATAGTCGCGAGCCGCATAATCGGGATTCAACTGTACTTTGCAACTACTATTTTTCTTTTCATTGACAGGGCATGCTCTGGTCAGAGTTCGTCTCTCTCTGGGAAGGTCGCACTCGCAAAGATTCCAAAGCACTGCTACGAAAAAATTCCAAGCGACAGCATAAGTGTCTTGTGCAAAAGTGATCGCGAGACAGCTTCTAACTAATGTGCCACCTTTGTTATTGTGGGATCAGAATGTACGGAGGTTGCGGGCAGGGGTAGAAAATGAAAAACATTTTGGTATTATTTATTTTCTCTATGCACTTCCATGACCAGTTTTTACAAATGCCCGATTTCAAACATTCTTTACTACGCCGGATAGCACGGAGTCCGGATAGTCGCGAGCCGCATAATCGGGATTCAACTGTACTTTGCAACTACTATTTTTCTTTTCATTGACAGGGCATGCTGTGGTCAGAGTTCGTCTCTCTCTGGGAAGGTCGCACTCGCAAAGATTCCAAAGCACTGCTACGAAAAAATTCCAAGCGACAGCATAAGTGTGTTGTGCAAAAGTGACCGCGAGACAGCTTCTAACTAATGTGCCACCTTTGTTATTGTGGGATCAGAATGCACGGAGGTTGCGGGCAGGGGTAGAAAATGAAAAACATTTTGGTATTATTTATTTTCTCTATGCACTTCCATGACCAGTTTTTACAAATGCCCGATTTCAAACATTCTTTACTACGCCGGATAGCACGGAGTCCGGATAGTCGCGAGCCGCATAATCGGGATTCAACTGTACTTTGCAACTACTATTTTTCTTTTCATTGACAGGGCATGCTCTGGTCAGAGTTCGTCTCTCTCTGGGAAGGTCGCACTCGCAAAGATTCCAAAGCACTGCTACGAAAAAATTCCAAGCGACAGCATAAGTGTCTTGTGCAAAAGTGACCGCGAGACAGCTTCTAACTAATGTGCCACCTTTGTTATTGTGGGATCAGAATGCACGGAGGTTGCGGGCAGGGGTAGAAAATAAAAAACATTTTGGTATTTATTTTCTCTATGCACTTCCATGACCAGTTTTTACAAATGCCTGATTTCAAACATTCTTTACTACGCCGGATAGCACGGAGTCCGGATAGTCGCGAGCCGCATAATCGGGATTCAACTGTACTTTGCAACTACTATTTTTCTTTTCATTGACAGGGCATGCTCTGGTCAGAGTTCGTCTCTCTCTGGGAAGGTCGCACTCGCAAAGATTCCAAAGCACTGCTACGAAAAAATTCCAAGCGACAGCATAAGTGTGTTGTGCAAAAGTGACCGCGAGACAGCTTCTAACTAATGTGCCACCTTTGTTATTGTGGGATCAGAATGCACGGAGGTTGCGGGCAGGGGTAGAAAATGAAAAACATTTTGGTATTATTTATTTTCTCTATGCACTTCCATGACCAGTTTTTACAAATGCCCGATTTCAAACATTCTTTACTACGCCGGATAGCGCGGAGTCCGGATAGTCGCGAGCCGCATAATCGGGATTCAACTGTACTTTGCAACTACTATTTTCCTTTTCATTGACAGGGCATGCTCTGGTCAGAGTTCGTCTCTCTCTGGGAAGGTCGCACTCGCAAAGATTCCAAAGCACTGCTACGAAAAAATTCCAAGCGACTGCATCCTGAAAGAAAAGCCACCCTGACTCGCACCATTTCCCGCATCATGAGTCCAACGGAAGATAGTACGGGGGAAGGTTTGGTCTTCAGTTTTGTTAAAGCCCAAAGAGAAAGCCCCGGTACTGAAGATGCGGAAGCCGACCACAGGTCAGATTTTTTAAAACTTACATCTAGTAGAAGCATTTTTTTTTCTCATGTAAATCGGTTATTTTATCTCTTACGCAATAGTAAGACGATAATAAGCCGCCATTGGCTTCACTACTTGTATTCAAAAAATAATTTGCCCGAAGCGAATCTCAGTTGTAATTAGTTTAGATCAATGTTGGAGCATATACATTCTGTGACTCTGAATCGTCCAAGGGTAATAGAGAGCTATATACATTATCATCTGCAGCCTCAAATACATGTTGAGCTTTTAGCGGTTCTAATGCTGACATCAGACATATTTTTCCTTTCGTATGTTCCCATTCAGGGCCGTATACAAAAGGGGGGGGGGTCTTATGTTGCACCCCACCCCCAACCCGCAAAGTTCGATTTGACATTAAAATGGTCATTCATATTTAAAAATTTCCAAAAAATATTGTTCTAAAACTCAAAATTCTTTTATATGTATATTCTTTACTAATAATAAAGCTGAAAAAGTCTCTTTGTCTGGATCTCTGTCTGTCAGGATCTCTGTGACGCGCATAGCGCCTAGACCGTTCGGCCGATTTTCATGAAATTTGGTACAAAATTAGTTTGTAGCATGGGGGTGTGCACCTCGAAGCGATTTTTCGAAAATTCGATTTTGTTCTTTTCATATTCCAATTTTAAGAAAATTTTACCGAGCAAATTATCGCAACGTGGACGAATAAATTACGAAATTATCATAACGTGGAACCGTAATATGAGCAATCAAATTAATGTAGCAAATTGGTGAGAAATTCATCATCCATTATTTGTAAATATACAGGTGAACCAAATGACCTTTTAGTTTTTCATCTAAGGGCAAAGCCGTACGGGTACCACTAGTAATTGCACAAAATGCTTTCATAAAAGACAACCCCACGACTTGAAAATTAGCACAACTTTCTTTATAGTTCGTAAACTCTGCATAAAAGCTTTTAAACCCTCCTTGAAATTATTTTCTGGTTCGGCCCTAATCTCATCCCTCATTATACAGTTCGAAGTGAACTTTCAACCATTATGTTACTACAAATGCAGGACTATCGGTGATATTTTTTACGTAGTATGGATCATTCCACGTCAAATCGCGTAAATTAAGTAATCGGTCGTGCCGTCATGTGCCTCCGATTTTGTCCATTATTTTTTTACAAATAGATATCTATGAGAGAAGCCCAAATTAATATTTTTAGATTTTTTGAATAAAAATTACGATTTGGAGACATTTTTCAAAAATTCGATTTTTGATCATTTTTCAGAGTCACCGTTTTATCATGAATTTAGAAAAATCTCTCCAATTTCTTTATTTTTCAACCAATTAAGCTGAATTTTAGGGCTCAATCGATCTCAATTTTTGGACGATGTGCCAATGCCGATTGTTGGCCGAATGTTCAAAGACGGCAGATTATTTTCTATTTCAAATGGCCGATGGCCAATGGAAAAACCTCACAAATTCTGGCCGAAATATAGGTTTCAAAAAATTTTTAAAGAACAAAAATTGTTATGTACGTAGTAGAAACTGCTTGCAAGTCATATTTTTAAAAAATGAATTGATAAATAAATTTGATAGTTAAGGCCTCTGACACATTTATATTACTTATTTTTTTAATCAAAATGTTACATCGAAAATCACAGCAAAGTAGAGAAAAATACATGGGCCGCAGAAATATTTTTCAAACGGAAGAAAAGATGAGAGGAATTTAAAGGATTGTAATGAAGAATCACTCCAGTAGTTGGAAAAACTACATTTTTTTTTTTTTTTTTTTTTTTTTTTTTTTTTTTTTTGTAGCGAACCACAACTACAGCTACTTTAGTTCAAATGTAGTTAAATACAACTACTTTTTTCAAAATGCAGCGACTACAAACTACTTTTGAAATATAGTCGCTACTTCACGACTTTTTAAAAATTTAATAAATAAAAAGCATACACATACACACCGTTTGAGGATTGAATGAAAAAATTCAAAAAATAGTTTAGATTAATATATTGGCTCATTTGAACATGGAACATTACTAAAAATTGTTACTAAAAAGCCGATTCATCAATTCAAACATTTTTTATGGTTTTTAAGAATATTCCCTGCAAGAAAGGGTTTTAAAGTGGAAGAAATTCAACCTTCAATTTTTTAATCTTTTCCTGACAATAAATATTTAATTCAAGAAGTGCAACTCGGCTATTAGAAACTGTAGATAGATCCAGTCATAGTTTAATTTAAATTTTACATAGACATACATATACATAAAATTGATTTAGATGATGAAAAGCATCTTTTAAACAAAAGAGAAAAACTTTAATTTTCATTATTGTACTTTTAATTTAATAGAGACTTATATTTTGTAGGAATTAATTGATTGATTTTGAGCATCAAGCTAGGGGTCCGGACTTGGACCCCATCTCTTTTCTTTCGCTACTGCTAAAATGAAATAAAAGCATTTTAACATTTTACCGAAGAACCTCAAAACCTTAGAGCATTTAATAATGGAATTTTGTTATGTTAATATATCAACACTCAATGAGAAAAAAAAAAGAAAAAAGAAAGAAATAGGAAAAATATCCCAAACGGTACTACTATTTATGATCAAATATCAATAATTATCCGAAATATGAAGCATAACTAAAAATGCTTACTTTATTTCAAAGGGCAATTTTTAACAACAGCGGACTACTACGCGATTCGACTTACGCGAAATGACTGTATAGCGAGTTTTTCGCGGGTAACGAATTGTGAAGCTGACGCGAATTCCTCACCCTCAACACGAAAACTTTTGGAGCGGAAGCTCAGGGCTTAGGTATCACCTTCTTTCTTGGGTATTAAATATTAGTTTCGTGAATGAACTTTCCCTTTCGCATCACTGAAAGCTGAAGTTCCTCACACCGTACTAGTCAAAGCATCAGATTGTTGACGTGCAAATCGCCACCCTGCATCTTTTTCAGTCTAAATATGAAGTTGATGAAACACAATTTCACACACACACACACACACACCAGCGGGCTGTTTATCTCAAGTTTGAAAATGGGAGGAAAATCTGAAAGTTTCTGGCAATATGGAAATGTACAGATTTTCGATATGCTTGAACTAAAAGGAGAGTCAAATATAATTACTGTATCTACAGTACAGTACTGTTGTAGTGCTGCATTTTAGTGCTACATACCATACGTACCGTACGTACTGTTTCATTACATGCCATTCTCTACTATTGCTTTTGTGCATCCTAACAGCATTTTAATTCAATAACACAGCTTTTTTTAAGTACAGTAAAATTTCAGTTCTCTATGCTTAAATTCGGTAAAGTTAAGAAATGAAATAAAACAGTTTGAGGGGTGTTTTCAAGAGTTTAAAATAACTGGTAATCGTAATCCTAAAAAATCGTATGGATACCCTTTTCCACAACGTGAAACATCAACCTACGCGAGGAGTTTTGGAACGCAGCCCTCGCATAACAACGAGATTCCACTATTCTTGACCTATCGTTTTCGAGTTTCCTAAAATTGTTACCATAGATGAAGAGTAAAAGTTGCAAATAAAACGTGAACGTAAGAATTTCTACCTCTTTCACGTGAACTAATCAGGGTTGCCAGGGGCTGAAAGGGGCCTAAAAATGAGTAATTTACCTTCATCGAGTTTCCGAAAATTGTTGTCATAAATGAAGAGTAAAAGATGGAAATAAAACGCTAAACTAAGGTTGCCTACCTTTTTCGGCTCCCTGATCAGGGTGTTCAGGGGATAAAAGTTTTTCAACGAGGGAGATAATTTAACCCTCATCGAGTTTCTGGAAATTGTTGTCATCAAGGAAGAGTAAAAGCTGTAAATAAATCGCTAAAGTAAGGTTGCTTTATCTTTTTCCGATCCCTAACGAGGGTTATCAGGGGCTAAAAGGTGCCGCTATTCAAAGTTTCAATATTGAAACTTAGGACAACGGCAACCCTATGATTGGAGCACTTTTGCGTAGGCAACCCTATACTATTGGTTTTGTAATATTTTTACCTACATCTTTTACTTCCTTTTACAAAAAAGGAAGTATTGTATTCGCGAAAAAATTTTCACTCAAAATTCGGCTTTAATTTCCATTTTGCTCACACCCGAATTAATGTTCAGTTTTTTTTTTTTTTTTTTTCCAACCGACCACACGCGGATAAGTGCCTTAGGACGTATAGACACTCGAAATATTCATTTTGACATTCCCCGAGTTAATTACTACGACTTTTCCCCTGACGTTCGTATGTGGGTCATTCCATGCGAAATGAGCAAAATTCGTAAAAACGTGGTGGCCGCATGGTAACAGATTTTTATGAAATTTGGTTTACAGGTTCCTTTTATGCCTACATAAAAATGCCTAAAATATTTTTGCATAAATGCTAAATGTTGCACTTTTAAAGGCTTGTATCTTATTAACTATTCAATGAAAACATAAAAGTTATATGTTTCTGCAATATATGGAGTAGGGTAATCAATCTGATATCCGTAAAATTTTCAAAGTTATTATAGTTAACTTTTAACCGAGTTTCAAAAACTGAAAATATTTCATTTTTCTCATAATTAAGCATTTTACCTTTTAATCTCAATCTTAAAGGAATGCATTAGCTTTGATGAAATTAATACCCAATAATGTATTAAGTATCATAAAAGAAATACTTTACTTTTGAAGTTGTATTTTAACTCATTTGTCTTCAAAATCAGTTTTAAACTTAGTGACATTTTGTAAAATGATAATTTTCCCCTTCACGTGCACACAAAAATTCAAATGAGGGAAAATTCAGACAACTTTAAAAAATTTCAAGAATATAGAGCTATGTTTCTACTATTTGCTTGAAGAAACTCGAAATTAGTTTTTGATATCCAAACGTAAAATAAAATTCAGAAAAATAGCATTTTCTTTCTGTTTTATGGGTCAATCCATACAGTGTCGACGGATGGTTGCACTCAACCATTTTTTATTTTTTTGAAATTCATGTCCCTAAAAACTTTATATGAAAGAAACCACTTTTATTTTTTCTCTCAACTGGACCTTTGATTTTTTAGAGGTCATCAAAAGTGATTTTCGTACTCAAAAATGGGACTTTTAGACCTTTGCACGTAGCTGTAAGTTGATAATTAAAATAATGGCAAGTGGTTAAAGTTCAAGGCAAAATGTTAAAATTCTACTCATTTCAAAGGGGGATAACTCACGTAGGGGACGGAAACACAAAATGAAATACGGCAAAAACTAATCACTGGAACCATGCTAAAAAAGAATGTGTAACTGTTGCTGTGTGTTTGTGTACCCTTTATAGATTATTGCCCCTCAAAAATCGGGAAAATGACATTTTTAGACCCCTATAAACCAAAAGGGGATTGAATTAAAAATAAAATTTCCTGGCCAATTGAATATTTCATTCAAGTATTATACAAATATATGTTATACATATTGTTTTTTGTATTTGGTTTGTAAAAAAGATACAGGTCTTTGAAATTAAGCAATTTTGCTAGTATATTCACACACTAAAACAGAAATAAAAAGTGTGAAAACTTCATGGCACCTTCTTAAATTACGTATATTGTGCCCTATATAATACATTATACTGAAAAATTGTATTGTAATTTTCAAAATAATTAATTTTAATTTGATAACTTAGAAATATTTGGACATGAATGAGTAGTTTATACTGTATGGAACCTGTATGGATTGACCGTGAAATTACGAGAATTCAAAGAACTAGATAAACGACTAAATGATACAAAAGCAAGTAAAACTGACATTTATTTCAATTAAAAGAAATGTACATTTCAGCATGTACTTCATAAACATGCTTTTTAGAAAATGAAACACGAAAGAAAGGGTTAGTTTTGCTAAACTTACAAAATAAAAGGAAGTAACTAAGTAAATTTTACCTTAGTTCAAGTTACTTTAGTAACAAAAATACGCTGATACCAATGATTAAAATTTAATATCATCTAAAAGACACTTCAATACGTTATGTAAAACAATTGAGTAAATTTAGAGCATTCCCTTATCTTCAAAAAAAAAAAAAAAATCTAAAATAGAGGAAAAAATGAAATTTTTGAAAATTTTCGATTTTTTTAAGTACAATTTCGTCATCAAGAAATTCATAAACAGTTTGTAAATTAGAGCAAGTTACTTATAGATAGTTTTTCAATCTGAATCATTTTTACTGTTATTTTTTCATTAAAAGAGCTAGAAGAGTGATTTAAAATCTGAAGTAAATTGGCAAAATTTCAATCTTTGTTAATATCTCAGATTCAAAAAAAGATCCGAGTATTTTTTACTTTGCTCTTTCTCCATAGATATTTGTTTATAGAATACGGAAATAATTATTTTTTAAGTGTACGTTTATAACTTATGGAGTTATTGAGTCATAAACTGGCAGGAATGAACTCCGAAAATTTCGGCTTAGCGAAAGCATCAACTTCTCATTTCAATAACAAAGCAACAAACAGTTTTTAAACTTTCATACTTTGCATTTCCTCATAGATATGCATGGTTTACCTAAATAAAAATTTTCATTGAAATCTGTCACATGTCAGCCACAGCTGATTTGTTCATTTCGCATGGAATGACCCATGTACGTATGTATGTATATGCGTATGTGTGTATGTGCATATATATATATATGTCGCATAACTCAAGAACGGTATGTCCTAGAAAGTTGAAATTTGGTACGTAGGCTTCTATTAGGGTCTAGTTGTGCACCTCCATTTTTGGTTGCATTCGGATGTTCCAAAGGGGGGTCTTTTACACCATTTTGGGGGGAAATCAATGTTAATTTCAATGCAAACTCAAGTAGTGTTATAATTTATGCAAACACTTGGCAATATAGCGCCAAACTTTTAGCAGCCTAGTTTTGTCGCCAAATTGGCTACACATTTGGCGATATTTTTTTTTTTAATTTGGTTTCAATTTGGCCATTGTTGGTGATATTTAGAGAGTTAACTATTGAATCACATTAAAATTGCCAATAATGGGGAAAGAACTTTTAATTGGTGTAAAAGGAAGTCATGTGATGCACACATCAGCTCGTTTATATAACTTATGTGGAAACTCGCTAGGTAGGCAACCTTACTTTAACATTTTCTTTAGAGCTTTTACACTTCATTTATGACAACAATTTTTGGAAACTCGATGAGGGTAAATTACTCATTTTTGGGCACCTTTTAGCTCCTGGCAATCCTAATTAGTTCACACGCAACAGGTAGGCAACCTTACTTTAACGTTTTCTTTACAGTTTTTACTCTTTATTTATGACAACAATTTTCGGAAACTTGATGAGGGTAAATTACTTTTTTTTTTTTTTTCTTTTTTCTTTTTTTTTTTTTTTTTTTGAGCACTTTTTAGCCTCTGGCAACCCCTGCTTAGGGATCGGAAAAAGTTAGGCAACCTTACTTTAGTGTTTTATTTACAGCTTTTACTTTTCATTTATGACAACAGTTTCCGGAAACTCGATGAGGGGTAAATTATCCCATCATTAAAAACCTTTTATCCCCTAACAACCTTGATTAGGGAGCCGAAAAAGGTAGGCAACCTTAGTTTAGCGTTTTATTTCCATCTTTTTCTCTTCATTTATGATAACAATTTTCGGAAACTCGATGAGGGTAAATTACTTATTTTTAGGCACCTTTCAACCCCTGGCAACCCTGATTTGTTCACTTGAAAGAGGTAGAAATTCTTACTTTCACGTTTTATTTACAAATTTTACTCTTCATACATGGTAACAATTTTAGGAAACTCGATGAGGGTAGGTCAAGCCTAGTGGGATTTTAGACTGTAAGTAGAGATTCGACTGCATGTGCAAACGGCATCGATACCGAAAGCTTTTCGCTTATGGGGCAAAGTTTGCATGAAAGGGAAAAAAATTCCGTTATCATACGTGTCTATAACACTGTAATATTTATTGTTAGCCGGCCAGGACAGTTCAAAATCATCCTCTTGCATAGCATTTGCAGTAGCTTCTATTAGGTGGATATTTTTGGCCCAATAATCTCATTGACATCTAAAATGTTCATACACGGGACATTCTCTGTTGCCAGAAAACACACACGCGGTACTAAATTGGCAGTTATCGCTTATTCTTTTCTTTCTAAGCCATGCTCTATTCAAGGCGAATATCATGAAAGTTTCGATGCCGAACAAACTAATGGCGTCAAACAGATAGAATGTATGGCGTCAAAATAATATGACAGAAGTCAGCTCGTACTTTTCAGATTCTTATGAATCTGATTGGTGTGCGTTTTACCCGTACAAGACTTGCACATTAGTCCGATTCGCTTAAAAACTCGTTTTTTTTAAAACTTTTTTAAAAACTTTTTTTTAAAACTTTTTTTAAGAGAGTAATTTCCAGAAATCACTACAAACTATTTTTTTTTTCGTATCGAACTACAAGCTATTCTACTTTTCTAAAAAGTAGTGCGCTACACTACAAACTACTAAAAAGTGTAGCTACTACAGTAGCGTCGCTACTTGTAACGCTCTGCTTCCATCCACTAAGTCACACCATTACACTAGGAGTTAAAAGCTCAAAGGTAAAAACGGAAGTAAAACAATACTTTAACTAGAAATGTATTGCATTTCAATTAATTAAGATAATATTAGGATGGAAATCTAAAGTATTACTGTAGAAAAACATAATTTTAAAATCTTTCTGTAAAACAAAAACTTTAGGAAAATTTCCCAAAAATGTTTTATCGAAAATAAATAAAAATTGGGCCGCAGCCCAGAGAAGTAGTTCTTGAACTCAATTCTTTGCTTAGTAGCCACAATTGTGGCCTAAAATTACATTTTTGGAACTTCAGTTTTGAAAAATTGCTGCGGTTGAGTACTTAATCCCCACCTTTTCGTCTGCAGTTACCATCGATAGCCTACAATTACGTTTTCAAGACTTTAATTTAGGAAAAATTCCGGAAATCGGCTTTTAGATGAAAATAATTGGAGTTTTAAGAAATATTTTTTTATCTCACCCGTTTTATTTGCAGTTTTGTTGTTACTTTTTTTTTTTAGAACACTAACTAAAGCTAGCGTGACTTATAACAAATTGTTATTTCTGTACCTCAGAGCCAGACTAGCGTAAATCCAAAAAAATGCGATTTTCAAATGACTAGTGCATCGTATATTCCACGGAAAACGGTAATTTTGCCCTGCAGTGACGCCTCATATTTTAATAATCTTTATTTTATTTATAACTAGCTGCTTTGCCCGGTCCACCTTGATAATAAAAATTGTGTCAAGTGACGTATGTTCAACAATCAGGCGTAAAAAATAAGTAAAAAAACATCATGATTTCCCTTCCAAACAATAACGACAGATATTAAAATACTTTTAAGAAATTAAATCCAGATAGAGATGGATTTAAAATGCGTAACCATGGAAACACAAAATAAAATAACTTTAAGGAATGCGAAAGAAAATGGTTCACAATTTGAATGGAATCGAGGTTTTTTACACTTGATTTAAAAAGGCTTGTAACTTTTTTTCCTTTCGAGATAAAAGCTTATTTTTTCGACCATAGGTCGAGTTAGATCTGGAGTAAACAAGGTCGCTTTTTCCAATGGCGTCAAAAAGAAAGCTGTGGGACAATTCCTTCACTTTTTATTGATTTGGTTAATGAAGAAAGAAGTGCCTAAATTTCAGCTAAGCCTAAAAAAAATCGAGCTAAAAATGCAAATAACTCCCGCCGTAATAAAGTTAGAGCATTCAAACAAATTGCGTAGAACGCGGAAAATTCTACCCTTTCAAACGATATGTAATATTAATATGTGCAAGTAATTTTTCACCCCCATATTTGAGAACTTATGTGAAAATTGGACGTAAATTGGAATTAAAAAAGAACTACTCGTCGAATTTTATTCGAACTGGCCTGCAAACCTTCTCAGGGCTTAAAGGAACAAATTGTGAAAATTTCAGCGCAATCGACCGGGTAGTTCTCGAGTTCTGCGAGTTCAAACAAACAGACGCTTTTTGGGGACTTCATTTTATACTATGTAGAGATAAAATAAAGGTGTCAAATCAAAACCGCGTATAATCGAAACCGAGTAAAATAAACCCGCGTATAACGAGGGTCTACTGTAGTTCTTTTTTCCCCTGTTTTCTTCACAGATTAAAAAAAATATCCTGTTTTGAACGTTTCATTCCAGAAGTTTTTAAAGTAGCTAAAATGTAATTTCTAATTATAGGAACATTAAATATAAAGATGTTTTTACTTCATAAAATACTTTTCAAATGAAAAAAATTAACTGGCTTGTTAGCGCATATAATTGCTTTCATGTTTAAAATAAGTGTTTTAAACATTTTTTCACTGCTCTTTGTAGTAAAAATTTTTCAATCTTTTACTTTAAAATATGTAAATAATTTGGCCGAGCAAATACGCCAAAAATATATCGAAAGAATGGCAACTTCTCAAAATTTTCTTTTCGTAAATATGCTACGAATTCTCTCCTCCACTTGACCTTAATTTCCAAAAGAAATCGGAAAAGAACGGATACCTATCAAACCCGTTTGACGGGATATTTAAAGCCTTCTCTCCTTTAAATTATTCGAGTCGATTCTTAAAAAAAGAAGTTGTACCATTGCAGCGAAATTATTTTAGGGAAATCGGGTACGTTTCCTCGCAGATTTGTTGCTTGAGAAAAAAGTGCTTTGAGAAAATTCGTAGCCGCGACAATTTGCTGTGCGCATTTTTTATAAATTCAATACAAACGCAATTATTTTCAAAATGAAATTTAATTTGAAATTGTAAAATTTCATTTCTATGGTTTTCAAGCAGTGACCTTCAGAGTTGAATCTATGGGGGAGTAAGCCAGTGCGTTTGGCCCTCGTGGCAACTTCTGGGGTGCGGAAAATTTAACCTAATATTTCCGCACCCCAGAAGTTGCTTTTTTTTTTTTTTCATTGATACGGGGTGTAAAAACATGAAAGAGGATCGGCCAGGGGCACAATTATACATTTTTGACCTGGCTCGGAAAAATCAAATATATGGGACTGGTCGCATTGAAACCAGGGCTGCGGAGTTACGTAGAAAACTACCGACTCCGACTCCTGGATTTTGAAACTTCCGATTCCGACTTCAACTCCGACTTTTTATCTATTTATTTATTTATTTATTATCAATCCCCCCTCCCCCCATCATGGGAAGGTGGAAACCCCCTAAATAAAGATTGATATATTAATTCATTTTTATGAAATTTTAGTGTTGCATTTTATTGTGAACCTAAGATGCATGCATGCAATGTTAGAAACTCAATTTAAAAACAATTTTTCAATAGTTGCGAATTTTAAATTGAGATTTCTCAAAAATCCTATTTAAAAAAATGAAAAAGGATTAATTTCTTCCCCTTTTAATGTTTGGCAAATAAATGCTTATCACATCGTGAGCTTTCAATTTTTGAAAGCTGTAACTTGAGATAAAAAAAGCTTTCTTGAGAAGTCAAAAAAAAAAAAAAAACTTTCTCAAGAGGGGGACGTCCGCCCCGGTCCCGTGCCCCTGGGCGACACCTATCTAGTAAAAGACACCCTGAGTTAGTTTCAGAGATTATAAAGAATATAAATATTTCAATTCTAAAAATTTTCCCCACTACACCTCAAATTATATTTCATCTATAAAATTTCAACGAAAGTAGGGCAATAGCTTGCGGAAGGCTGAGTACATGCACGTCTGGAGCATATTTTGCATAAAATGCGGCGGTATACAGCTTTTTACGAATAGCTTTGACTATATTTCCACCTTGCTAAATTTTTAATTTAAATTAGCTGCGTCGCTCGGCTTTGCACGATACACTTCGAAAATAAAAGTTACAAGTTAAAAGTGACGCGTTTTCAACACTCTGGCTTGAACAAAACAGAAAAATCAGTAAAATTTTGCGGCAATCGGTAGATTGCGGGAAAATAACCAAAAGTAAACATTTTAAATCCTCCGATTACAGAAAAAGCCTTTAAAACAAAAGCAAGAATTTTACTTGTTCATATTCGAGAAAAAAAAGGCAGCAGATCTTTCGTCTCAATGATTTTCTTCAAAAGCTATGAATTTTAATAAAAATATTGTTGCTGAAAGTTGAGATGAAGCACTGAATAATAATTTGAATGGAGGAAAGCCTTCGAATAATACGGATTTTATGCCGAAATCTAAGTGTCATAATTAATGGATTTTAATTGATATCTTCGCTAATTATTATCGGAGGATTATGTTAAATAGCCAAACATATAAAGACGGGAAGATTAGGAATCCATCGATACCTGGTTCGATGGTCAGTTCACTGTCGTTCGGGAGAAGAAACTTGAACACTGATGATTACATAGATAGATACATAGATACATACATAGATACATACGCTTAGTTTTTAATTATATAAGATTGTATTAGCTGCTTCACAATTAACCTTGATATGAAGATTCTAGGATTAACTGCAACTAACCAAGTTGAAACTAAGAAATCATATACTTATTTTGTTCCAAACTTTTTAGTGAAAACCAGGCTTATAGAAATAGCATTTAGATTTAAAGAAGGTTAGATACATTTTATCAGATTTTTTGGATTTTTATTTGAATTTGCAAACACTCTCAGAAGTTTCCACCCGAGCTACGGGTCCCGACTTGCTCAAGCAATCTTTTACTATTTTATAACTGAGATCGAAGAAAAAAATATATTACTACTTTTATTTGAAAGTGATTACTTGAAAATGTTAGGCAGCAAAACCACTTGCTGACAGTTGCTATTAGTTAAAGAAAATTTTAAAACGAGGAAACTAGGGGACAGCTACATAAAGTTCGGTAAACAGTCAAGCCATTTGGTTACTAATGGCAGCTATTTTCTTTTTAGTAGACCTTTATACATGTAATCTAACGAATAGGTGGTCATTTTTTTGAAACTGACCACCTATAAAGTGAAAATTACAAAAAAAAAAAGAAGTCTGGAGTCGGAGTCGGAATATTTTCTAACGACTCCGACTCCTTTACCCAAAATCAGTCCGACCCCAGCTCTTTGACCCTCTCTCTCTGACTCCGACTCCACAGCCCTGATTTAAGCCCTCAACCTTGTAACATTCGTGACCCAGTTTGTAATCTTATTTTTTATCACGTCTCCCTCACAAAATAATAACTTAAATAATGATGCATTGTGAGTATTTTGACGCTAAAGCAACATTTTGTCTTAAAAATAAACCCCTGCAGTAAAACTGGGAAATCCCCAGCCCCCAAAAAAATAATAATAATAATGAACTACCACAGTTTTCATTAAATTTCAATGTTTTAGTTCAATATGAGTTTGAGCTCGCTGATGCTTGCGCCCTCCGATTTGGACTTATGGTGCCTCCTAGGGTGCCCCACAGGTTGGGAATCAATGGTTTAGTCTCATGAATATGTTTTTAAAAAAATCTGTGAGACCTGTGGAATAATTAAAACATTGCTAACTGCGAAAAGTCTTGACTCGGTTTCCCGCTTCCTCGGTTTTGAATCCGGCAATCCAATCGGTTAGAGGTTAGACCGCGGACTCGTGCAGGAAGCGTTATGAGTTCGCTACTGAACGGTCGAAGGTCCTCTGTATGATGTGGTAATGGTGATTCATCCAAATTAATCAGTGATGGTCACTCAAAGTCTTCCACGTTTTCAATGCATAATCAATAGCTTTGTAAAAATTGTTAAACAGGGGTTGTTCAGCTCCTGCTCTGAATCAGAATTACTAAAATGTTGATGTATGGCGTTTCTATCTCAATCCATCGTGAGTTGTCTGAGCTAAGGCAGACTTCCATCCACTTTGTGTTCGAATCTAAAGGAAGTCACTACTTTCTGCCTTAAATCGAGTCATATGAATATGACTCGATTAGGAATTCCTAGGATATTAGGAATTCCTAATATTTGAACTCAGTATTTCTAGTAGCATATATACCCACTACCATCAGCTTTCTCGATAAGTGATCGTCGACTAGTTTCACTGATATCATTCATATCAAATCATATTGTTTTTTTTTTTTTTTTTCAAATCGTAAGCTTATCATATCCGGAACAACTAACCCAACGACAAACTCTTGAAACAGTCCTAAAACCCCAACAAATCTAATATCTTTATTCCTTTTTAGCAACAGCAATCACGTGGGTCAGCCTGTGACGTCTTCAGAGGGTTTCTCAACTTTAGACGAAATAGAGCACCAAATCCAAAACCTGGGTACTCTGACTCGGTCTCGAAATGAACAGAAGCGAAGAGAAGCTCTCTGGGATTTATTCCAAAGCGAATGCATGTTCCTTTACGACCACCTTATGGTACTCAGAAATGTAAGTCTCCACTACTTCTTCGGAACAACATATGTATAGAAACAAAGGCAGGCGGCACATTATGAAGCCTTTAGCGAAACCCAACGATCTACCAATACATTTCGCTGAACAGGCCGAGCACGAAGTACTACCCCCCCCCCCCCTCTTCCTCCTCAGAAAAGTATCACTGGAGACATAAAGCTAGAAAATGTATTCCGAAACATTAGGACATGTCAGAGAAAAAAATTGTTCTCGTCAATAACATTGCTGTCCTGATGGTTGAGAATCACAACGGACCCATATGTCTCTTAATACACCACCGCATACACCACTGGGGAGGAGGGAGGGGAATAGTTTTTCGAAGAATCATATTGACAATGACATTCTTCTCGTTTTTATTCTAAAAAAAAACAATAATAATAACTAAAGATAAAAACTATGATTCTGAGTTTAAACTGCATTATTATTATTGTCAAATGGATGCCTCAGTTGCCAAATCGATTAACTACACTTTTTTAAACAATCCTCATTTCTGCTTTAATAGTGCTTAATCAATGCTTAGCATGTGAATTTATATTAAACTTTTGGTTCAGTACATTTCTGATCCTGCGATGGCAGAAAATGTAACACGAGCGCCCATTCACTACTATGTAAAACGCTATCTTTTTCATCATTTTTCTCGACTTTTTGTTTCATGGAGTTAATCGATTTGGCAAGTGAAGCATCCAAATGTTAGGAAGAGTTGTGTTTCAGTTTTTTAGTGGCGTATCCAAAAATTCTGGGCCGTAGGCATGGGCACGAGTTCGAATCCCGGTTTTACGTGGATATTTTGATCGGTATAGCCGTGACCACCGAGATAACGGGCCACGACTAGCCTCCTTCCTCCTAAGTCCTCGGGGGCCACGGTGTAGCACTCCTTCCGATCATGTCCCATCGGTTCGGAAATTGCAGCTTCAGATCTTTAGGAAATCATTTTGTACTTTGTGCTGGGCATTCAGCAAAAAATAAGAGAGCAAGTTGGATGATCGTTATGTTGCAACCCAAGAAGTTCATAAGAAATATAATAAATATTTTTACACTCACAAGTAAAAATTATAAATAACTTATTTTATGATTTTTACGTTATCGTTTATCATTTTTACAAAGTAGGGGCATGTGGGATGAAGTAAAATAGCGCGGCGAAGTGGTATAGTGAAATACGAGGGGGTATCAAACAGTAAGGTAACAAATCCAATCAAAGAAAACGTTTATTCACGAATTAAAAAAATATATACAATGTAGGAAGGCACAGGTACATATTACTTCTTTACATAGTCACCATGCTTATCGAAGCATTTGTTGCATCGGTACACTAAACCATCGAAACCGGCACGGAAGAAATCCGCGTCAAGGTTGTGCAACCACATCAAGACGGCTTGCTGAACCTTAGCATCAGTTCTGAAATGCAGACCTCCCAAGTGTTTCTTTAACTGTCCGAAGACATGGAAATCACTTGGTGCGAGGTTGGGACTGTAAGGAGGGTGGTCCAAGATCTGCCACCGAAAACGCTCTAACAAATCGCGCGTAGTTGTGGCCGTATGCGGTCGGACATTGTCGTGCAACAACATTACGCCTGTCGTGAGCAGTCCCGGCGAATTGCCTCTTGCAATCGACCCAGCGTGTTACAGTAACCGTATCACGCTTCTTTTTTCAATTGCGGACCATGCTTTCGTCAGGGCCGTCATTTTCTAACTCAAATAACGTCATGTTCTACCAGCTCCATCTACCGACACCGTTTGAATACTGTGACTGTTTCCGTTACCTTCAGAGGGATGTTTATTCATACGGATAATTTGCACACCCGTCAGAGCTCTTGTTACCTTACTTTTGATACCCATACTACACTACTTTAGCGCATCCTATTGGGTAACATTTTAAATATGTTGTAACACATGAAGTACACTCCAGTTAGGAAAAAGTTACCTCTGAAAATCAAAGCATGTGATAATACAAGCAACTTTCAAAACTTGATACGTATTATAAGATTGTGTTGTAAGTCAAAAATTGTTTTTGCTGTAATAAAATTATAATTTTCTTATTTATAGCATTTTAAATATTAATTGAGACCTACTAATATTCGGTGCAGTGTTTATTTATTTTATACTCAGATTATTTTTATTTTAAATGTTTTGTACAACTAGACAAATGCGAGGCAAAATGAAATAGTTTATTCGTTTACTTATTCATTTTTTAATTAATCACTTAGGTACTCAGTAATTAGTTAATTCCTCAATTTATTAATTCACTTATTTGTTCATTCACTCACTTATTCTCTTATTTATTCACTGTTTTCTTCACCAAGTTATTATTTTTAATGTATTAATTAAGTTATTTTTATTTATTCATTTATTGTTGAATTATTTATTCATTTATCCATTTCTTCATTCAATCAAAATAATTTTTACTACTTTAAATGGAAAATATTTCGTTTGAAAAATATTTGTATCTTTCACTTTGCCCCATAAGAAAAAAAGTGAAAATGGAGGTAATATAAATGGAGGCTTATTTGGGGGTACAAATTTACTGCCAAAAATGAAAAATAAAGTTTCCATATAAGTTTTATCATAAAAATACATTTCTCTTTCTTTGAGTATTGAAATTTTCGAAACAAATTTGTTTATTTTCAGAAAAGTAAGCTATCTTACTTTAAATGTCAAAAGAATGTTTCCGAATAAGAAGCAGATCAACGTTCTATATCTACGCATATTTATTTCTCTCATATACTTTCGTATGCTAGGCATCTTATAAACTGACAACCTGTTCTCAAAATGTTTATATTTAAAGCTTTATCTTCATTACAGTCACTATGCCTGTCTCATTGCAATGCAGGTTTTTATGGAGCCTCTTAAGAAAATCCAGGTGGAAGGTTTCGCCATGTTTGCTGAACCTGAAGTCCTCTTCGGAAATCTTGACGAACTCTGCTGCGTAAGTTTATGTTTTACTTTTTAACCATTAGGAAGTTTCCGAAAACTTCAGTGGAAAAAGTATCTCGACTTAATTAAATTCAACTTTACTCCTCAAATCAACATGGAAGCGCTTAGCCTGAGAATTTAGTCTCAAAGGGGCTATATACTAATAAATTAGAAAAGAGATGACATAAGTATAAAAAACTTTTTTCGTGTCGTCACCTCAGAACAATAGTAGGATATCTTTTACTATTGTTTCTGGAATAGGAAAGTTGCAACCTATTAAATATTCCTATTTTGACTTTTGGATATTGTTAATTGACCCTCAAAACTCAAAAGTTCACCATCGCGGAATTTTAAAACACCATGATTGATTTTTCGAGCTGTTCTGAAACGTCACGAGCTTACGTCACAGGGCTCTAGGGGGGCAGCCTTTCGCGGAAAATCCCCTGTTGTCGCTAAGGGCATTTTGAGAGCGCCGATCTTTTCATTTTTAAGAAATTTAATAATCCTTTTCAGCATTTTCAACACACTATGGAGGTCAGATTCGTTAAAGCATAGTCTAATAATCTTCCTGAAGGAAGATCAATGATGGTGTTCGAATATTTCCGAGAGAATGAGAGATTTAATGTTCCAGAAACGCGATGCCAAGTGCGTCTTAAACGGAGCCAACTGCACTTACGTCGTTTTCTCCTTGTCCGCTGAAGCAGCGGAAGTGCGGATGACTTCACTTCCTGAGCCATTTGACGTCACATTCACTTGAACTTTAAAAAATGTTTTTAAAAAAACTGCTTATCCTATTGCAAAATTTTTTTTACCGATGATATTCATACATGTTATTCTATCATATAAAAATAAAATTGAAAAATCGAAAAATTCCCTATTAGATGTCTTACGGTTGCTCTGAGGCGACGATGTGATGAAGATGCATCTGAATTTTACGCCATACATCCTCTAAACCTGGTACTGAAAATTTCTCAAAATATGTAGGAGGAAGGCAAAAAAGCTAAGCACCGCTCCACAAGGTCCTATTTTCCAAAACTTCGCCACAATTTCTGTGTGACCTATAGTTTCATTGTCATTTTTCTAAATTCTGTAATCAATTCTAAAGCATTTTTCTTTTTTAACTTACAACTGAAAACAAAAGTGGTAGCATTCCTAATAAATAATAATTACTGAAGCGTATGATGTAGATAAAAATAACAAAACTCTATCCAATATTGGAAACCAGATGTGTGTAAAATATTGATTCAGATTAATGATACGTTTGGGGATGCTCCTACAAAACAACCAATGCATAATACAGTGAAACCTGTGTATAACGATACTGTCTATAACGATAACCTGTCTATAACAATATTTTTTTTTTTTTTTTTTTTGGCCCCAACAAAATGTCAGCATGAATAATCAAACTGTCTATAACGATAACCTGTCTATTACGACTATAATTTTTTTAGGTCCCAACAGTATCGTTGTAGACAGGTTTTACTGTACTTCATTAATAGCAATGTATGCAGTATGTGTTAGAAACTTTGTGCAGTCAATCTTGGAATGACATCAAAGACGAGAATCAAAGAAGAATCACCGATTGACGTATTATATCCTAAAAGTTTTAGAAGGCAGGGCTGAAAAACTACCTGGTTTGATGAGAAGTGATAGCAGAAGTATACATAAAAGTTGCTGTCTTGTCGCCAACGTTTGCTACATTTAAAGTTTCTCCGTTTAATGGGCTACATAATGGAAAGAAATCGCAAAAGTCAATAAGTTTTAAGATCCCAAAAAAGGCCATCCAAATGGGCACTGTTTCTGGTGTAATTAAAGTTAAGGTGTTACCACCGCCATCACTTCTCGTGAAATAGACAATAGGTGTCACGTTAGGATTTATACTACCTGTTGTAATTATAGGTCAAAAAAAAAAAGTTTCGGATTACTCTGTAGATTTCAAGCGTCTGAACCTTGTGTTCGTATGACTGAAACCACTTCACTGTTTTGCCCATACACCGTGCGAATCTCGCAAACGGGGACACTTTTTATCTGCTCGTACATAGCTTACTTTTCAGTAATCTTATTTTCTTACAGCAATCTACGGATTTGTTCGGCTTTTTCACATTTTTTTACTTTGAGTGTTTTTAATAGATGTCTGTAATGTGCAAAAACTGCCAAAAATATGTTTATTTTTGGCCACAATATTGCAGGAAAATGAAACAGTTACGTGGTTATCAGGACAATAATACAATATTTACAGCAGAAAAAAAAAATAAATAAAAAACTTCTGAGGGTTGTTCCACTCATCTTTCAGCTGATTGCATATCAAGAAATATCAGCCCTATTTTTTGACAAAAAATTTAAAGTTATATCAAGAACTTCTAGGATTTCCAAAAATCAACCATCTTTCAAACTTTGGCATAAGAAACTCTGCTTAAGCCAGGGGTTCGCAAAGTGGGTGCTATGGCACCCTGGGGTGCGGCAGGGGGTCGAGAAAGGCGAGGAATGCCGCGAAGTGTCCATGATATCAATAGTATACATATGTAATATAGAGATATAGGCTAGAAAACCGGGGAAAAATTCTAATATGTACTTCAAAAGGTGTCGCGAATCGGAAAAGTTTGGGAACCCCAGGCTAAAGCCATATCTACAAAGCTATGTTCTAATACAGGTAAGTATTCGTCTATGCTATCTTTTCACCATAAAACCATCCAAAAATATGTAATAACTCAAAAAAATTGCAAACTTTCCATTTTCAACTTATAGAAGTTTTCAGAAAATATCTCTAATTGTTCCGTAGTAATTTAAAGAATTTGGATGTTTCAAAGGTGCGCCATTTTTCCCCCATATACTTTGTGACCTCCCTAATTAATTTCTCAAAGGGGGGGAGTGAAAGGGCAATTGACCCCTCTTGAGCCCCTTAAATGACGGGCCTGTGCACCGACTAATCAAATTGCAATTCTTTATTGCGAAAACTTGAACTTTTCAGAAACGAATTAAAGTTTTATTTTTATTTTGGATAATTTTTGACGCTAGAGCATTGGAGTTCGGTGGAATAGCTTATTTCCCATACATCACACAATAAATTTCTCCACAACTGATAAGCTAATAAATACTTCAGAGTAATAATTTCCGGTAGAAACACCGCATCGGCGTAATCGCCGCACCCGAAAAAAAGGTCAAAAAATGTTTAAATGCTTAGAAACGCCACATCGCTGATCGCCGCCACTTAAAAAGATGATTAACTCAACCACGGTATATAAGGCTAGCAAATACCCAATAAAAAGTATATTCAAAGAAAGAATAGAAAGAAATTACCGTATATACTCGCGTATGGCGCTATCCCTAACTTTTGAAGAAATTAAGAAAAAAAAAATCCCATTTTTAAATCGATCCCCGATTTTTGCAGAAAAATCGGGAATCCTATTTCTGCGTGAAAAAAGTTCGTTTTCGCGTTTTTCTAAAATAGTTTAAACGTTTAATAACTAGCATTTTATTTAGAGTGTCAAAACACGATAGTAGAAACTAACATTATTTAGAGTGTTACAAAAATTTACTGGAAAGAGTGAGAAAAAACAAAATAGAAACCTTCGGATATAATTCGGTGTCTTCAGCAGGAACAGCCCTTCTCTAGTAGTTTAAAAGTTTTCTAATCTGCAATCTGTTTACTAAAATAAATAAATTACGAAAAAGTTTAAAGAACCCAACTTTGGTTAAAATAGAGTTGCATCGAACTTTCGGTTGGTATTCGATGTACTGCATATTCGGCAGAAAAACCGCCTAATTGGTTCGGCAATTAAATAGTAAAAACATTTAAATATTCGATGATTGCTTAGAGAAACATATTTTTATGCCTTGAATGAAAGTTATATTATGGCACCACAGTAAACATTAATTCAAATTGTCACAAATTGATTTTAAAGAAAAAACACTCAGATGTTAAAGCTAAATTTTGTTGCTTTTTAATTTATACTTGACATATTACATTACACTTACTGTTATAAACTTGTTGAAACATAGCACAGTAACCAGTTGAAAACACCCTAACATTAAGTAGTAATAAATATATATAAAGTCAATTCGTCAGTTTATTACTACTTAACATTAACTGCTGATTGTTGATATAAAATACGCAGCTTCAAGAAAAAAAAGGGGGAGGTGAATGGAAAAACACTTGGTTATTAAATTTTGCAGAACTTCAATTTCTAAAGTGTTAAACCATATGTAATGTTAAATATGATGTAAAACAACTTAATTAAATTTAATCATGGTAAGATGCATCGAATATTCGGTTGGCATCCGGTATACTGCATATTCGACCGAAAAACCGAATATTCAGTTCGGCCGAATACTTCAACACTCGGCAACCGAATAGTAAATACATTTAAATGCTCGATAGTTGCTAAACAAATATAAATTGTTATGCAATAAATAAAAGTTACAGTGTATTACTGTAGTACAAAATTAATTCAAATTGTTACTTTGTAATTTTATCACATTCAAAGTTTTTTTAATGTAAGAAAAAATTCATAGGTTGAATTTAAATTTTGTTGCTTTCAGTTTTTCTTAAATTTTATGACACATTGCATTAGCCTTACCCCCAAAGCACAATACTTGACGATGTTCTGCAATGTAAAATCATTTGACCAAAATTGTTCAGCAAGTACTTCAAGCATTGTATGCACAAGCAACCAACGTGATCTTTTCCACAAATCGGGAGCCCTAAATCAAAATCGTTTCATACAGGAGTTTTTTTTTTTTTTTACTTTTTAAAAC
Source organism: Uloborus diversus (assembly GCF_026930045.1). Lineage (NCBI taxonomy): Eukaryota > Metazoa > Arthropoda > Arachnida > Araneae > Uloboridae > Uloborus > Uloborus diversus. Next base: position 225,522,986 of record NC_072731.1, read on the forward strand.
TTTACTGCTGCTGCATCTCTGTGGAACCTAAACCGATTGAGATTCTCCAAAAATGTTTTACATGCTTGCTAAAATGCATAAAAAGAGCAAAGATACAAAATTTTCTAAGATATTAAAATAATGTTAAAAAAATAATAAATTACTTAAATAATAAGTAAAATGAGTCGAGTTAGGGTAGCAAATAATAAAACACTTAAAAACTTTCTAAATAACTGAATTATTTTCTGGATACAAAAGGATTGAAATCTCAAACAAGACACGTAATTTTCGGCGATAGACGTTGGAATGTATAAAAAAAAAAGTTTATGGAGGAAACTGCAGTGGATGAGGGTCGATTGAGGGAAAAACCAAAAGCGTTAGAAAAATCAGAATCTTTTCAGATTTAAAATATGAAATTTCTGCAGAAGCTTTGCGCAAATTCTGTAGATTTCTTTAAGTTCAAAGTAAATCTTAAATTCCTGCAGATGATTTATCGAATTCAACATTTTTTGCGAGTTTTCCGCCGAATTATTGTAATTTCCAAGAATTTTAGATTTAATGGTATTTTAAAGATATCTGCAGACTTTTTGAAAAATTTTATCTTGAGTTGGAAGATATTTGCAGAAAAACTGCAGTTTCTGCAGAAATTTCACAGAAATCTGTAGAATTTCTGCAGAAAATTTGTGAGTTTTTTCTCTCACATTTGAGTAGCATTGTTCTGCAGCTCAGGCATCAGTTCTGCGACGTGCGTCGCAAATTTAGTAGTATTCTGCTTTGGGGAGCCTTACTATTACAAATTCATTTAAATACGACACAGTAACCAGAGAAACAAAACTCATAATGTTGATTAACAAGAAATATATACAGTCAATTTATTACAACTTAAAATTAACTGCTAATTTTTTATATAAAATATGCCGCTAAAAAACAAGGAAAAACACTCGGATATAAAACTTTGCAATATTTAAATTTCTAAATTTTTTACACCATATGAAATATTAAATATGGTTTAAAAACAACCTAATTAAATTTAATCATTGGAATCAAAGTTAAAAAATTCGTTATCAGTTTCTGAAGAGACTAAGATACCAGAAAATCACTTAGTTGTAATTTAACGATATTTTAATCAACTTGGGTTCCTATTTGTCTATAAAGTAAACGAAAATTCTTTATTTATGGCATAACATATTATCATGATTATCAGCTATCAAATCATAGATCAGGAAGGAAATTAATTATCCATGTATGCTGAATTGCAGATAAACATAAACCAAAACAGCCATTTACCATGTTAATTTGTTTTTGCTTTTGGAATGATTTATTTTGAATTAATAATGTGGATAAATTTAAGATGTGAAACAGAAATGCTTTCCACATATAATATGTATAATGTGGAAATATATTTCCACAATAGAGAAACATTTTCTATTTTAAGTTAGTTAAAATTCAAATACTACAGTTAAAGGTTTTTAATCAAGTATTCGATATTCGGCCGAATATTCGGTTCGAATTTTAACTGAATATTCGATGATTGGCAAAGTATGGTACTAGATGCATCTCTAATTGTAACCTAAGTTTAATAAACCTTCGCATTTAACGAGAAAAAAATAAAAATATCTGGTTCGAATATTCATGCCTCAATTTTAATGATTGATGATATAATTTATCAGATAGCAAAGAATTTAACATAGCAAAAAATCACTTGAATCAATTGTAATTTGCAATATTTTAAGCAACTAGAATATCTATTTGTTAGTAACGTAGATAAAAGAGTCATCACTTACGACATTTCATCAGGGTTCGAAAATATCATGAAAATATCCGATATTTCGATATACTGTATCCGATATTTTTTATCAGCACAAACTAAAGTCTTCAAAATAGTAAATGCATCCTCAAATCACTCTTTATGTCCTTATAGTATTACTACAATATGTAGACTTAAAATTAAGGTATCTTTCATTATTTATATCTAATATTTAATTTTACATTTTTATCAATTTTAATGGAGTTAATTTAGCATTAGCTGATTTGTTCATTTTTCTTGTGCTAGCTGCATTTAGAGTTACGATTCAGAAATAAAAAATATGCATTAGTCAGTGCACTGCATAGTCATAAAACATTTTTTTTTCTTACCTATGTTTACTAGGGTCTGGTGGGGGAAAGTGGTCAATGGGGTAAAGTGGTCATAATTCAAATAAATGGCTATACCTTAGAAATAAATGTTCGAATGAACGTGAAAATTTTATTTTAGAGTAGTGCAGTTAGAAACTACATTTTGAATACAAAATTTTAAAACTGAAAAAATTTTATTTGGTAAAAAAAAATATTTTGTGTGATTATGTATTTTTTAAAAATATAAACACCTTTTTTAACTTCCTTGGGAAATTTTGTTTGTTAGAATTATAAACAGATTGACTGCGCAGGAAGCTTCCTACATGTCTCAAGAACTCATACTCATTAGCAGTTAGCTGAATCTATTTTGAATAATTTTTTAGAACAATTTTAGTAAGATGGGGTAAAGTGGTCATAATATTAGCCTTAACGAATATTGTTCTTTTAAAATCACTTAATCTTTAAGTATAAGGCAGATATAAATTAAATATTAATTTCACTTAATATGTATTGTTTTTACAGTAAACAAGGTTACATATATATGAGTATATGCGCATGCATACGCATACACTCGTGTAGGCACGTATATATACGTATTCACATAAATGCACCAATAAACACGTATTTGGGTGTCTCGTAGTATTTTTTATCTATACAGATATACATTCGACTATACACGTATATACCCGCTTATACTCGTACATATACGAACACTTATATACTCAGGTAGACACGACCTATATACGCGTACGTACTCGAGCTGACACTTGCATACTAGCATATGATATATATGTATGCAGGGTGAATTTAAACTCTTGAGCAAATTTTTAAAAGGTGTTAGAGAGGAGGATAAGAAGTAAGAATCATAAGAAACATATGGCCACAAACTCAACGCTGACGCGCTACATGCACGCAAAGCCAGAATTTAATGAATGCAAAACAGTTCACAAATTTATTACAAAAAAGACAATTTTACACAACGACTTAAGAAAGTTTTAAAGTGATTGATGAAACTTGCGGCCGGCATCTGTAATACATGCGTCACAAAATCACTCTGTTGCAGTTACGAGACTCTTGAAAAACTTTCATCAGTCGCTGCGCCTTTGTTGCGATGCGTGTATTAGAGCTACTACAGGCCTTACTTTTTAACAACTTTTTAACTGTCTAAATATTTCTTAAGAACTAAAATGTCGGGTAAAATCATCTTTGTGTAACAAATTTGTGACCTGTTTTCATTCCATCGATTTCTGGGTTTGTGTGCATGTAGCGCGTCAACGACCATAAGTTCCTTATGATTCTTTGCTTCTTATCCTCCCCTTTCACACCACTTAGATTTTGCCCAAGATCTTGGATTCACTATGTAAGCATTCATGTATATTAGCGGATATACTCGTAGATATACGTGGTTACATGTACTGGTGTTTACACGTAAATGTACGTATATACGTCTAACAAGTATAGAATCGTGTTTACACGTAAGCATCGTATATACTCTTGCTTCCACATATATATACGTGAGTAGACACGTACCGAACACGCACTGGATATAACCACGAATTCACTCGTGTATACCCGTATATGTATATGTAAGTACACTACTGGCCGTTAAAATTGCTACACAAAGAAGGAATAGTCTGAATGAAACAAAATTTTGCACACATGATGGCTACATTGGCACTAGAAAACTATGACAAAATGAAAGCCAAATGATCACTTATTACTGGAAAAATCTCACATGAATGGAGGTTTAAGTACCCTGTTGCGCCACCTCTAGTTGGAATTTAAGAACCGATACGGTCGAGCATTGAGTTACAGCAGTTTCGTACGATGTCTTACGTCTTCTCGTACCACAGTCGCTGTAAACGCGCCACTAATTTGATCAAACTTACAGGCTGTCCAATTTACCGTCTCAAGTGATCCCAGATATGCTCAATTTGTGACAAGTCACAAATCGCGGACCAGAGCATCACGCAGACCAGAGAAAGTGATAATGCGGAGGAGGAAATCTCTTTACACCTTTGCTGTGTTTTACCGAGCATTGTCATGTTAAAAAATGGTTCCTGGGAGCCCCGTCGTGAGTGCTGACACGTATGAGTTTGATCGAATATGAGTGGCATGTTTACAGCAACTGTGGCACGAGATGACGCAGGATATCTTATGTCTCAATGTCCGATTGTTTCGCTTCAAGTACATCGTACATTCACGCTAGAGGTGGCTTAACAGGGTACTTAAACCTCCATTTATTCGAGATTTTTCCAACCATAAATGATCAATTTGCTTTAATTTTGTAATCACTTTCTGATGTCAATTTTATCATCACGTGTGTAAAATTTAGCTTCATTCTAGCAATTTCTTCTTGGTGTAGCAATTTTAATGGCCAGTAGTGTATCTATGTACACTTATATATGCGTATATACGTCGACTATACACGTATATACTCAAACTGAGGAATGCATGTATATACTCGAGATACATGTGCAAACACGCAAAGTATGTTCGTTTTGCGCGTATATACTTGCGTATACACGTGACTCGTATATACACATATACACTCATATAGGCAATCACGTATACATGCTTATATGCTCGTGTATACACGAATATACTTGAGTAGGCACATGCATGCATGTATCTGATGTATACATGTATTTATTCATATATGAACATGTTTACTCTTGTTTACACGACACGTATATACTCGTGCATACCCGCATATACTCGTACATATACTTGTAACTATAAAAATAACCGAAATATACAAATAATAGGGTTATTTGTAACAGTTTTGCAGCTGTTTTTAACTATGACCACTTTACCCCATGCTATGACCACTTTCCCCCACCCCATGGGGTAAAGTGGTCATAAATACAAAGGGAAATGAAAATGTTATAAAACTACTTAAATCAATATTTTTTTTCCTGAAATTCAATGTACGTGTTCTTTAATAATGCAATGTAAAATAATAACAAAAAAAGTTGAAGTATTTAAAGAATTTATTGTATTTATTATCCACCTAAGTTGAAAACCTACGATTTTATGACCACTTTACCCCACCAGACCCTATTTAATGAGGGGCAATTCCATGGTGTCGGACGTAAAAAATGAAGAAAAATTTCTCAGTTTTAATTCCATTTAACAAATATAAATTGTTCCAAAATGATCAAATTTATTTACAAGACATTTACTACATCCCACTGAATAAAAAATCATGTTAGTTTTTCAAAATAGATCCCTAACGTATAAGTTAAAAAAATTTAAAGAGTTGGTGTCGGACGTAAACACAAATTGTAAAATTGATGGTTCACTTAAAAATTATTAAAAGTCTGTGAATTGGCTTACATTTTAATTTTAAAAACAGCATAATTCTAAAGTATACTTATGACTGAAGCATATTTCACAGTTTTCAAATAATATTATAAAGAATATAATTATTTAGAAAGAATTTTTAGCTTGCTGTCGGACGTAAATTGTTCATATTGGACGTAAACTATTGCTCTTAAATGTAAATACATAACAGTGATTACAGTTATAAATATGTAAATTGTAGTTTACATATACTGAAACAACATTTACCAAGTAACTTCAAAAGTAGGGTTGATTGGGGGAAGTGGGACACTGGGGTAAGTGAGTCGACCCCAAAAATTGAAATATCCATATGGTTTTTATACTTTTTTTACTTTGATCATGTCATGGTTCATCACAGTGATTAGTTTTGCATATATTTGGGTTAAGTGAATTTTTTTTCTAAGTCTGAGAACTTAGTCAAAAAAAAAAAGAAAATCTGAAAAATATTTTTTGGTGAGTTTAAGCAGCACTTTTCAAAGAAGTGTTTCTCGGTTAGCATTTATTTTTTTATGAACATTAAACATTCATGTACCATTAACTTAAAGTGCATACTGCACTCAGAATTTTTGAGTAAAATATTATTAAAAACTTTTAGAGGAGGGCCCCACTTACCCTGTAAAATTTCGCTATAAGAGGTCCCCACATTATGGGGTAAGTGGTTCCCCCATAACAGTGAGGATTTGAAAATCAAAAGCAACTCTGATGAAATATTTATGTTAGTGAAATACAAGACAACTATGATGACTTAGTAGGAATTGATAGTTCAGCAGCAAAAGCTGGTGATTAGTTATTTGTGAAACTTACCTGAAAGAAAACCATCAAGATTTATATGGGTTGAATGTTGATAATGGTTCTTCCTTAGCCAACGTTACATAGACACGGTCATTTAGTGTTTCCAATTTCTTTTTCCACTTATAGTTTTAGCAAATTTGCCAAAATTGATCTTAATCAACTGTATTACGTTCATTCAACACACCTTTTTTCAAAAGGGGTCCTACTTACCTCTATCAACCCTAAATGTATATACAATAAGTTCACTAAATTGTTTTTTATGCATGTTTCACTTTAACTTTGAAATTAAAGGCAAAAAAAGGAGAAACACAGTTGAAAACATATGTTGTTTAAAGGAATATAACAGTGTCGGACGTAAATGGTGTCGGACGTAAAAAAAAATTTACGTCCGACACCTAGATTTTAGTAAAAAATATTCACTTGTTACAAAATGAAAATAGGTTACATCAAAGAGATTGAAATTCCTACTTTGTACCCAAAAATACATGTATGTAGCTTTAAAATTATTGGCTCAGCATAATTAACTGCACATTTTGGTGTCGGACGTAAAACACTTGGTGTACCCCAGAGGAATTCTTTTACAAATCAAAATGAATTATATTTTGACAAAGTTTTTCAACATCACCAGCAACACATTGTACCTTTAAATGGTTATTCATCTCAATTCATAATATTGGTATCTATATTTTGGAAAAAACAGAACTTCTTTGAGAGTCACCAAATATGGTTTGAAAATACTCAAGATGTTGACCTTGGTTTAACCTGCTGTAACTTATTTATAACTGAAGTGATCAAATTTTATACAGGCATTTCGAAATATACAACTCTTTACCTTTAAAATGACACCTCATTGTTTAGAAATTTTAATTTTGAAAATTTGATCATCTGGTTGACCTTATCATGGAATTGCCCTGAAGGCACTTTTAATATGAATTAAAGTTGTTATATATATAATACTAGTAATTTTATGAAATATAATAAAACTTTTTTACATTAATGATGTATTAATGCATCATAAAAATATAGTACATAACATTTTGGTTATTTTTAATAATAAATGAACAATATTACTGAAATTAATATGATATTTGTATTGAAAATACCGTAGTTGAAAAAATAAATGTCCAAAATATCATGATATTTTCAAAATAGATATTGGATATACATCGGCGAACCCTCTGTAGATAAACATAGATCATATTCATTTTTTTATTTTTATTTTTTAGAATGATTCATTTTAAATTAATAACAATGATTATTGATGTAGATAAATTTACGATGTTAAATGGAAATGCCAATTACGTTTCTCAAAATAGATAACATTTTCCATTTTAAAATTCAACTATTACAGTTACAATTTTTTAAACTATTCGGTATTCGGCCGAATATTTGGTTCAAATTTTAACCGAATATTCGGTAATCGGCAAACTATAGTGTTCCGTGCATCTCTAGCTAAAAAGGGTTTTGGATGATAGAGGTTTATTAAATGTTCTTTATGTGGAATGGACAAAACATTTTCCATTTGTTTCCAAAAATATAAACTGTTAACTGTTGGGTAAACATAGAGACAAAAGCGTCAACTTTCAATAAATACAATTTTATTAGACTTTTCCAATGAAACACCTTTTTTCTCTTCATACAAAAGAATTCTTTAATGATCTCTAAACTAAAATATTTAACAGCTTTAAATGATCTATAACGAATTAAAATGGAGGAACAGATTAATAAAAACTTGATTCTTCGAAAGCAACTTACATTTTTTACATTCCATGGTCTCAACTTCAAGAAGTCCTTGATTTACAGTATCAAAGTATACATTTGAATATGGCTTTTATTGGAGGTTAAAAGAGTACAACTACAAGAATACCGTATTTTATAACAGTATTTTTCCTCCTTTTTATTATTATTATTATTTATATTTTCATTTTTTGGTCATGCATTTTTAAAGTAACATTTTCCAATTTAAAATAAAATGTTACATTTCAATGCATTGTACGTGTAATAGCCTACAACACTGATATAAAAGTAATCTATAAAATAAAACCAATAAAATAGTAAATGTAGTTAGTTTCAAACAAATATACAAAATGTTTTTAACCACATATTGCAGCAAATAGTTTTACAAAAATAAAACACTAGCATGATGAAAAACAAGCACAGTATAAATAGTAACTTTTTCATTTTATAAATGAAAAAATAAATAAAAATATAAAAATTAATTCACCAGGTTTTGGGAAGGAAAAACCTTTAATTATTGTGCTACTGGTCATGAAATTTTTAAGATCATAATACAAAAAATCTTATATTAGACTAAATATCTTAATCTACCTCTCTTCTGTATGAAGAAGTGTGCACAATTTTATAAATTTGACTTAGTACAATGTGCTAGATGTAATGGCATCACTACAAGGAGGGGGGGGGGGGGCGGAACGCCCCGGGTGTCACCCATCTGGGGGGTGACACCTTAAGTGTAATTGCAAGTTTTTGAGAAATATGCACCTAAAATGCATTTTTAAGACTCCAAATTTGGAAAAAAAATCCGGACCCCCCCCCCCCCCCCCCACTTTTATATCTTTCTTGTACATTAGCCCACTTAAAATTTTGAAAAACACAAATGTTGTCGTTTCTGAAAATTGCATGAATATCATGTTTTTATGTTCCTATATTTTTTTCTTCTTTTGCGCATATAAATTGGAGGGGGGAGGGAGGGTGAGACCACAAATAACCGCCCCGGGTGCCACCCATGCTGGGTGCGCCACTGCTAGATGATAAATGTAATTTTAAGATGCTCTTCTACCAATGACAGTTTAGTGCCCAGTTTTACTAACTCCATTTTTATAATGAGAAAAAAAAACTGAAGTCTTTTTTTTATATAAATATTATCTTGGTTCTTTCCTTTTGCACAACTGTAGGCGTGTCTCTGATAACAGATCAGCAATATTCAGCTAGCATACCATACTTCCATTCATTGTTCACTAAATCACTTTTCAAACAAAGAGTTGTTTTGGTGAAACCATCCTCTCCCTAATTAAGTTAAGGTTTTGAGGAAAGGAGTCCAGATATCAGGCTAAAAAGTGTAATTTTAGTGATATCGCTCATTTGGAAGAAGAGTGCCACAATATGAAGAAACAAAATTTTACAGGAGACGCGTTGAAGTTTAAGTCTTCAGGAAATTTGCTGTGCTCTCCAGTGGTTAATATTAGAACAAAAATATTTCTCTATTTTCCGAAGAAGATAACATCATTTGAACACCTTTGAGTGAAAAAAAAAATCAGAAAATTAAAAATTTCGTTTTGTGGCACTTTTTTGAAACGAGCGATATATTGCAATTTATAATACAAAAACATTTCACCACATGACACCAAACCCCCAGCAAGATCTTCAAGGTTTTCAGCTTTCTCATTTGCAAGTATGGGCACTTATATGAATGACAATCAGGCTTCTCTTTTGATTTTTGGCAGACTATTTTTGAACTCTACTCTACATCAAGGAAGACTGCTTTATTTGTGGACTAATAAAACCTTTTCTTGTACCTTCATCTCACTTAACATTTTTTCTGGGGTTTAAGAAAGTCACTCCTCTGTCTAACAAAGGGGTAGGCAAGTAATTTTAGTTGGGGTCCAGATACTTTTTATCAAGGTCCGAAAAAACCCCGGATCTTCTATAACAGTGTTTCTTAAATTGTGTTCCGCAGAACCTCAAGGGTTCCGTGAAACTAGCATTCTTTTGTGAAGTTGAAATTTTTCCGTTAAAAAAATGTCGATGAAAATAAGGTTTGATTAAACCTTGATGTCTCAGTCATTACATTTTGATTTTGTCCGTGCAGGAAGCAAAACTTTTATTGAAGCGATATTGGATGGTACTATTACCGTTTGCATCTATATGCATATTATGTGGTGTGTAAAACTTGGTTTTCAACATTTAGTGAAAAAAAATTAATAACACAACAGTCCTGAACCTAACATGAGAATTCAGAATTCAAATTTCATATGTTAAGCCTAACGTTAACTTTTGAAGTTACTTTTGAGGATAATAAGTATTATTTAAAATAATTTTAATTTTTTTTTTTGCTAGTTTATCACTTTTAGTATGTTACATTTAAACTATACTGAAGGAAAAACAGGGGGGGGGGGATCCACAAAAAAGTGCACACCAAAAGAGTTCCACTTACCAAAGAAATTAAGAAACGCTGTTCTGTACACTAACCATTAAAAACTTTTATCAATGATACAATTAGGCCGAAAATCCTAGAAAAAATAGTACCTGAGATATTATTGACTACATAAATATCAGCATCAACCATCAAAGGTGCAATGGTAGAAGAATGTCATGTTGCATTTTAATAAGTGGTTTATTATGTGATAAATATTTAGTGCCAAGTTTTATCTTGTAAGCAGCTACGGATTTATGGAAAAAAGAAAGAGAAGAAAAGGCAAACTGGATACTTGGGGAAAAAAGAGTGCGGTAAACAAAAAATAATTGCAGGTTTGTTACTTTCAGCCAAAAATATACAAAACACATTTTCATTTAAAGGACACATTTCATGTTGTAGAGCGTAGGTTCAAATCATTGTAAGTTCACACAGACTGAGCAGCATGCTCTGCTGAATGCCATTTACTCTGCTGAATACCACCTACTCCATAGCACACCAAAACCTCTAATTAAGTATATTTTTTGGAAAATACAATGAAAGAATTCCTGGCATTAGATGTGGATATCAGCGATTGATTGTATGTGACTCAAAATGAAGAAAGAAAAAAAAAATCATAAAGAAGACGTTTACTTTGAATTGTTTTTAATTATGAAATTAACTGAATGCATTTTTTTGCATCTGTAACAGGAATTAGAATTTTTCCTTTCAAGGCATTTTACATTAATTTTTTTAATAAGGGTGATTACTTTTTGGTATTATTCCAAATCACCATTACAAATACGTACTATTGTCCCTCTTAAATAATATTTTAAGTAATACTAAAATTTAAAGATGGAATCTAGATTTAAAACATTATTCATTCAATATGTGTGGAGTTTTTAGTGGAATGAAACTGCAACTAAGCAGATATTGAGAAATTAAGCAGTTATTAAGAAATGGATTACATTTTGTGACAAAAAACAAGACACAAAACACAAAGTTTTAGAAAATGGTAGCAGGAGTTTTCTTTCTTTTTTTTTCAGCAGTCTGCGACATAGATTAAAAAATCAAAATGTTCTGCAAGGTTAACGAAACTAGCATTAGGTTAGTCAAAATACCAAGTTACAAATGGATAACTGGAATTGCACTGGATTGATTTCTGTATTTTGTTGTATTGAAGAAGCAAACCAGCTTCACAAATGCCAGAGGACTGCAAACTCAGCTTCTTGCCTTTGCTTGTTTTATTTCTTTTACTTGCTGTTTCCCTCTGAACTGTATTTTTCTAATTTAGTTTTGATGAGAGTGTGCCAGATAGCGATAAAAAAAATTTCTCCAAAAATAGTTCACAGATCTCTTCAAGAATCTGTAAAGGGAATTGCTGTTTCTGCTACCAAGACAATAGATAATAAAATGTTCAAATAATATTACAGTAGAAGACCGTTATAGCGCGCACCTTGGGACCAGAGCTTTTGCATTATACAGGTTTCTGAATTATATAGGTCATTTCACAACTTTTGAAGCTAATATTCAGAATATATCTATATATTAGCACTTCAGAATGAGTTTTATCTGCAATGAGTATTAAAGCACTAATATGAGTTAGTCATTCACAAATAAATAGGTTTCACAATCAAAAGAAAGCAAATTATCCTGCACTTCTGCTAGCTTCATGGTTTGCATAACAGCTGCATTTTAAAGAGCCATCTGGTATTTCCTGTTCACTGTGAGCACTAATTTTCTTTTAAAAGCTTTGAATTAAGATGGAAAGATGAACATCGGTTCCAAAATTTAATTTGCCTAACAATTTTTATGTTTGCAAGAGGGATTTTTTTTAACTTCAAAACTTATTGGTTACTTCTGAAAAGTAGTGCGGTTTATAGAGAACTGTGTTATATAGGCCGGCGTTATAATGGCATTCTACTGTACTATGTTTTTTTTCCCTTCTAAGCACAAAGCTTGGAGAAAAGCCATCCTTCCAACTTTAAAACTAAAACTTAAATTTACCTCCCCCCCCTTTTTCTGAGGGGCAGGGAAACTGCATTATATTGCTGTAATTTAATAACTTACTGTATTATGTTGATGTAACTTAATAACTAACTGTATTATGTTGATGTCACTTGAAATGAGAAAATAGTACATCTCCCTTTCATACTTAAAAATGTATGTTTCTTAGTTTCTTAAAATTTTCACATGAGAATGAAAATGTTTATTAAACATGCAGACTTTTTACCTCCCCCCTCCCACCCTTACATCATAAGATTGTGGTGTTATCTGCCATAAGTCGAAATGTTTGAAAATAGGAAATACAGAACAATTCTGTAGAAATGATTTCAAATGCAAAAACTGGCGAAAAACACCAAAAAATGTGAAAATATCCAACTTGCTTTTTGTGTAGCAGGTCACATACTGCTCTTCACAAAAAATGTCCCAATTGTGCCCCAGCAGCCAGAGTTTTAGAAAGTGTTGCAAGGCCCTATATCGGCAAATTTCACACATGTCTTGCACCGCTACAATATAATTGTCTATATGTACTATATATTTTTTAAGGTAAACAATATAGTAAGCTAACTATATAAAAGTATCTGAGCACAGAACTCAAAACTAGCATGTATGAGTCTATATTATCTAGCTATAGGTTTATATTTTTAATTTTTAGTAATAAATGTCTACAATTGCAATGTTAAATAAAACATGCAATTTTAAAAATGTTTCATATGCATATTGATTTTTTTTAAATCATTAATTAGCATAAAATTCCATCACCTGCAATTATCTTTTTCAATCATCTGTTAAAGTTTGTAATTAACATTTGCTTAAAAGAAAAAAAAATACCAAAAATTTTATTTAAAAAAAAGGTAGGGCAGAAGAAAAATAACTAGGAAATGATTTTACTTGATAAAAGCTTCTTCAATTCGAGCAAACATTTTTACACCAATTTGAATCGACTAGAAAAAGAAGAGATACAAAAAATACCCCTTTTTTATAGCTCAGAGCTTTGTACTGTATGCAATACAGAAAAGTATTAGTAAAATGACCAACTAGAAAAAGATAGAATAATTACAGCACTAAAATCAGTCCATATTATATTTTTGTGCGAATTTTGCTTAAAGTAGAGAAAATAATTCGGATTGAAAACTGTAGATTTCTATGGAAAAGTCTATTTCTTTTTCTTTCTTTTATGAATCGTATCCAGGTTTAATTTTTTTGGGGACCCCATTTTGTGAAAAGCAAAATATTTTTGTGAATTTCTTTTTTTTTATAAAAAAGAAATCATTGTGAATTTCCTTTTTTTTTCCTGGAAAAAAAGGTATATCAGATAAAAATTTAAAAGTATGCAGCTGTTAAAAATCTTGATGTATTAATAGTTTTTTCTCAGAAAAATCTCTGATATGACACATAATATTTTTAAATCACTAAAAATATTGAAAAAAAAAGTATTAATTCAAAAATGGATTCCTGGAGAAAAAAAAAAAACCTTCAAATTTGTTTCAATAAGGATGCAATAAAGTTTGTGATTAAGTGTTTTATTGTTTTTAAAGCTAGCCCCTAGCCAGTTTTCCAAAAAATACGCAGCTACCAATAAATTAAGTACTAAAGTTAAATTAACAATAAATTATCAGAATAAATAACAAAATTAGTCCGTCCTAAGCCTGCGTATATCATTACATCCTTGCAAATGATTGAAATATTAGCAGGATGTAAGAAGATTGATATCTCTAACACAGTCATTTATTTGAAAAAGTTGACTTTAAAATTAGTAACTAACTTACATGTGACATGATTGCCAAATTAAGACAGATTACATGAAAACAATCTCAAATTTGAGTAATTCTCAACATTACTTGACTTTTAAAAAAAATCAAATTTCATGATTTTTCCAATTTATCTTGCCATTCTAAATGACTTTAATTAACTTATTACATTAATTTTATTTTCAAAAAGCTTAAATTTTAAGATAAACAATGGAAAATTTATATATTTTTTTCAATTGATATTGGCTTGAATCAACACGGATATGGGATGTAAATATGGATTAAAATTTTTCAGTAGGCGTGACAAAATTATGCATGTGCTGCAACCTATTAATTACACAATATGAAGTATGAGAAAGGAATTATTAAGGTCCAGACAGCAAAATTAAAATAAACCAAACAAAAGAAATGTGCTTAATAGAAGCGGATGTAATTGGAAATTCATATGCATTAATCACGACTAACCAGTAAAAATAATCCAAATGCCTCAATTTAAAACCTAATCTGTAAAATTTTTGCCAAGCATGTATGTTTTAGAATTCAAAGTCCATGATCAATTAATTATCAATAGGGAAGTTTTCGATTCTTCAATTTTATTTTTATATGATAGAGTAACATGTATGAACATCATAGGTGAAAAATGATACGATAAGTAGCTTTTTTAAAATTAATTTTTAAAGTTCTAGCGATTGTGACATCAAATGGCACAGGAAATGACGTCATGCGCTCTTCCGTCACGGGAGAAGCTGAAGGAAGTGCAGTTAGCTTTTGTTTAACTCCTCGCGTTTCTGAAACATTAAACCTCTCATCCTCTCGGAAATATCTGAATACCATCATTGATGTTACTTGAGGAAGATTATTAGATTGTGCTTTAACGATTCCGGCCTCCATAGTGTGTTTAAAAGGATTATTGAATTTCTAAAAAATAAAAATATCGGCACGCTCAAAATGTCCGTAGCGAAAACAAGGGATCTTCGGCGGAAGGCTGCTCATTAGTGCCTTGTGAAGTAAGCTCGTAATGTTTCAGAAGAGTGCACTTTTGCGCGTGGAATTTTAAAAATTCATTAAAAATCAACCATGGTGTTTTAAAATTCGGCGATGGTGAATTTTTTAGTTTTGAGGGTCAATTAACAATATTCAATAGTCAAAATAGGAACATTTAATATGTTGCAACTTCCCTATTCCCATGATTTTTGAGCAGTTTTTGCCGAAAATCCAGACTTTCCATTACCAAATTCAATCATAGCTGAAATTTATGATTTTCCAGGTGTAAGAGGAAGTCTTCAAAGGTTAAAACACCACTTTTATGATGTTTTAACCTTCGAATTCTTACCCAATTTGGTTCCCCAGCTTTTTGATGGAATTTTGCTGTTTTGATAAAATTCCGGGAGAGATCTACTTCAATGAGGCATTGCGGAGCTGGCATTAAATTTCAAAAGTCTCCCAAACAAATTCAGAGTCCACAGCTATGTAAAAGGACTCGGTACCTACGTATAATATTTCATCAAACATTTTCAACAAAATCAATATTTTGATCGACGGCCAATGGTGGAGTCGCTAAACTTGCCCTTCTCATTTTGAAAAACTTTCTGATGAAGATTTATGCCAGAATTCTAAGATTTAATTTTTTATTTGGGGATAGTTTTGCTTTTGACAAGAAGGGTCAACTGAATAAGACATAAATCCCAAGGATTCTGTCAAACCAAACCCATGCTTGCAGTTTACTTTTACTAGTTTTATTAATTAAAAAAGCAATAAAATTGCTTTTTATTACATGTACTACAAATAACATTTTTCACCCTTTTAGATAAATTTCACCAATTTCTATAAAATTTATTTTATGATTTAAAGACCATTAGCACAATAAGTAAGACAAACTATGTTACAAATTTAATTAGGAAATGCGTATTCAATACTTACATTCATAATTCTTTTATCCAATTTGACAAACAAATAATAAATAGAAATGACTGTGGAAAGTTACTCTAACGATATAACATCTGGTGCTTCTTTTTGTTCATATTCTCTAAGTTTATGCGGTTCAACAGGTGTTTCTAACAGAGAGAAAAGATCAAATCCATTGTAAGACGACATATGTTGGTTATGTAGTAAATTTTGAGTCTCTTGGTACGAACTAGACAGCGATTGACTGTAAGCTGCTGCTTCAGATGGTGGATACTGGGAAGATGAAATCGGTAAGTAATGCGATGTTCCTAAATTTGCAGCCGATGAAGATGTCGAGGGCAGGGAAGGATCTGGAACACCCACATTGATATCTGGCAAAATACAGACTGGTTCTGCAGGTTCATTTGGCAAAGCAGAAGGCATACAGAGAGTTTCAGAACCCATCGGAGTTATGGTCGAAGGAGGAGCATACGTTGAAGTCACCGGAATAGGGAGGTTCGAAATTTCATTCGGGTCAATGGGCAAATACACAACAGGTGGTGTGACATCGCCATTTGTCACGAGTGGTATATTTTCTTGTTGAGGTTTTACATCATACGGCCAATATTCTTCCGAGTCGCTATCAGAGCTGACATCCACTATTTCAACAGCCTTTGGAGGTCCTTTTTCAACTACTGCCTTTTTTGGTTCTTTTGGTTCCTTTACAGGTAAAATTGGAGTCCAGGAACCATTTTCATTAAATTCTACTTCTGAACACTCTGGTGGCACTCTTGTAGCAATGTCCATGAATAGTCCATCGATAACTAAGCTTTTGAATACCGCAGGTTTATCACAAACGGGGCAAACCCACTTGGGTTTCTTTTCATTCATTTGAATGTATAAAGATGCATCAAAGCATTGGAGGTGATTGCATGTGATGGCGCGGCAAGGCATTTCCATTTTAATTTTGCCAAGGGGGCACAGCAACGATCCACGCAAACTTGTCATGGCGATTTCCGAATCTTGACCTTGTTGTAGTTTTTCTTTTATCATAGCTGTTGTGTGATCAGGATTTCCCACTCCATTCGCTCTTAATCGTTGGAGGAGCGTTTGAGAGCTCAACTGGCGAGCTATATACAGAGCAACAGCGAAAGAACGACCATATGTTGTTGCCCAAGAAACATTCACCAAATTGTTAACAGTAGGAGAGAGTTTAGTGCAGTGAGTTATGTTCACAGGCTTACTCGGTCGCTTTGGTTCAACACCAGGTCTATTGGTAGGAATGGGATTTGGTAACGTTACGTTCTTTCCATTCACTTTAATGGAGATACTAGGAGGAAAATTATCTTCTTGCTCACAGCTGGTATCCAACGAACAAAATCGCAATAAAATTTGGCATTCAAAGTTACCAGTAGCATCTCTCGAAACCGCTATTTCATGAGCTTGCTTTGGTGTGAGAGTAAAATAGTAATTAGTTTCTTGGAATCTTTCAGCAACATCAGCAACTAAACTACACGGTCGCATTAACACATGTAACACGTCATAGAATGGCAATTCTTTGAACTTCACATCAATGTATGGAGAAAAGCTTGAATGGGAATTAGCTGTCTGGATCGGAGGCATATATGGCTTACCAGAAGAGTAGCTTGCAATAGGTCCTTGATTTACAGTAGGCCTAATGGTGGAATTGCAATGAGCAGGATAATTATTATTCATGGAGGAATCGTAGTGGGGCATCGGACGGTCATTTACATTTCTATCCCCTACTTCATAGCTATTTGTTCTTACTATCTGGTTATGATATCGTCGACCATGGAGTTCACGAACTTTCATATCCACAGCTGGAGATTTGATTTTAACTAAGTCCAACGCACGCCCTTGCAGTTCTTGTTTCTTCCCAGTTTTGTTTCTTCCAGCGAAACCTAAGAGAACTTGTAAATCACTCACTCTAAAGTTCATTATCATATTTCTTAAATCGGATTCTGCCATTTTAGTTAAAATCCCAATGTAAACAATGTACGTAACCAATGTTTCACAGCTTCCACAGAATGATTACAGTCCTCGTTTTCATAATTAGTTCCAAATGAAGCAGTTAAAACATCTTATTAGGGGATTTATTTAAAATATTTGTAATGTGAAAACTATTACTTGGAATATTACTAACACAAACAACTCACAATCGTACGTACTGCCACTCTAGAAAATAGTATTGTAATTGTCAGTTACGATTTCGAAAGCAGCTAGAGTTGTGAAAACTTCCGCTGGAGGCGCTACTTTTCTCATGATTGCGATAAATATTATTTTTAAAGTTAAAACTTAAAAACTAGGAACTTATATAAAATGAAGAAAATAGTTTCAGATTGAAAAGTTTATTATAACATATTTTTAAAATATTATTCCACAGAAAGTATTTAATTTGGTTTGTTAACTGTGACTGAGTTGCGGATTTCGATAATGTAAACAAAAGTTAGCACTGCAGCGAGCGAAGTTCTCGAAGCTCTTTATAAAGAGGGAGGAATTACAAATTTTCTGACATCGTTGGCTGGGAAATGAATTTAATTTAAGATATGAGTGAAAATACGTGCACAAGAAACTCGATATTTTTGAGACAAACTCGTTCTTGCTGTGAAAGTGAAACTATACTAACAAGCGTAGTACTGGCGAGTGGCGTTTTATTTACTTTCTAACTACTTTGGTAAAAGTAAAACATTTTAATTGAAATAGGATGTTTATTGATGACAGATTATGGAAGATTATTTCACTTTTCATGGCAGATTTTAAATTTTAATGACTAATTATTTTTTCACATATCACATTTACCACCATGAAAGTTACATACAAATTTCTTTTCGGCGATTAGTGTCGTTCTCAACTGTACGACAATCCTGGGGAACTTTTATATTTTTAATGACTTGATGTGGTTTTTTTGGCAGATTTTTAACATTTTATGGAGCTTTTACTGTTTTACTTAGTTGGCAGATTATTTCACATTTTCATATGAATTTTAAACTTGTTTAATCACAGGTTTCATTGTCCATTAAAATAACACAATAACATACGGGTATCATTAAGCAAATTCGTAGCCAACTTTGACCAAAAGTGAGGACACAAATGTAAAATAATCAGAAAGGTTAAAAATGCCAAGTGATGCCTTTACAATGAAAAGTATACCCAGAAAATAAAACTGGTTGACTTATTCAAGATCCAATTACATTCCCAAGGTACAAAAGTGGGGAATTGGAGTTCTAAGCTATTTAGGTAGAAATGGAGTTAAAATTAGCTGCCACTGAAAACTTTTTGTGGACAACTGTAAAATGTCATGTTCAGTCCCCAAAACCGCCAACAAAAAATTTATTTATTTATAATTTTTTTTTCTTCCGAACAAAAGTGCACAATGGGTGTGAATGACTAAAAAGAAAGTAGTAATTGTCAGCGACTGATGTTAACTTGGGAAAATTGGCCTCCCTGTTTTTAAAACATTCTAAATACTGGTATTTTTTCTTGGAGGAGAATAAAAAAACAGATAAGTTTTAATCCCTAACTATTTATATTTCACAATTAAGAGTAAGTATGCTATAGGAACCCAAATTGGACAACATCAAGCTCAGTATAATTCTAAATTTTGTAATATGCTGAAATTTGGAACACTAATATAATATTTTAACATGGTGCACCTTAATCAAATGATTACCCTAATGAGCGTTTTAGCAAGGGTGCCCCCCCTTCAAGCAAGGCTGCACCCTCCTCCCCCCCCCCTCCAGGTGGGCACCTCTGGTTTTAGGAAGGTAATGCATTTTCATGGAGATGATTACCTTTTAGACTGGTATAAATTGAATAATTTAGAGCAACAAACATTGAAGTGATCCCCCCATGGGGCAAAAATTTTTTGAATCATGACTATTTCCTCGATTTAGCTTATATTAATATCATTCATTTATTGTTGAAAACAATCAAAAGTGATAAATTAAATGTTTTAATATAACATTCCGGTTTTGTTTTATAATTTATAAAATGTTTTAGATAACAATTTTAATATTGATTAAGAATGCCTAGTTAAAAAATAAAATTGGTCAGAAAAAAGAAAAGGTCTTATAGCTATGCAATGTGTATGCACTAATACAGTTTTTTTATTCATTATTTCTTAATTATCTAATTTTGTTAAAGTAGCTAACAAAAGAAAAATGTAAAAGCAAATCTAAAGTTATTCAATTAAATGTAACAAAAGTTCAAAGTAAAGCATTAATTCTATACACATTTTACAATGATCATTACACATCAAACAATTATATTAATATAACATATGGTTTTAAATAACTTTTTCTTTTTGAAATTTTACATGGATATTTTATATTTTTATATATGGTACTGTGCTAAAGATTTTCTGTGAGTTTCACAAGACACATGCTGTGTGGGAAATAAGTATTTCATTTTGAGGAACAGTACTGCTTCTCAAATTCTGATATTAAGGAACCAGTTAGGTAAAATTTAGGAGCAATTTTACGACATTTGCTAAACTACATTTTCAACAAGAAAACAAGCAAGTTGTTTAGAAATATAATATTTAATGCATGCATTTAAAAAGTTTTTGACAGTAACTTTTCAATCACTGATCTTTTACAAAATAGAAGAACTGGCAAATGGATGGTTGTACAAATACTGGAATATTTAGGGCATGAAAATTTTGTATAATTAAATTTATAACATTAAAAATTTAAGCCATTTGCACCCTGTTTATCAATAAAAATAGTCATCTAAAATCATTAAGGACACTGCACCAACACCTAGTTTTATCATTGACATTTAAAAAACATTCAGTTATTTATTTGCTCGTAAAATTTTCGATGCAATTAATGATATTATAGGCTTTTATACGTTTTGAATCTCAAAGTGTGATGCAATGCCGCTTATTTCCTATGCTGGGCACATGTTTATAAGTATGTTCAGTGTGGAAACCCCAATTTCGGAATCCAGAAAATCAGAAAACCTTAATTTTTTTTGCATTATTAATAAAAAATCAAAATTGTTAATGTTCAGCAATTACTAGTTGAATACTATTGAATACACAGGTACTTTCAGTTCAGCATTTTTTTTTTTTTTAATTTCTGTGCCACTTGTTATGCGCAATAAGGTGGGTTGAAAAACAACTTTTTTTTATTTCGATGATGGGTAGTGCAAAAAAGGTGCCATTAGTAGAGCTAAGTCCACATAAAAAATTTGAATTTTTTTGCAAAATTTCTTGATCTGCTGCAATTGGGTTAAAGTTTCGAAAAAATGCTGTTTTTTCATGTTTTTAGCCAAAATTAGTAAAAATAGTATGTTTCTATTTGGAATGATGAGTTGCACGTTAAAAGTGCCATTGATGGTACTAAATTCCCGTAAAAATTTTGAGGTGTATGGTATAGTTCTTTCCTTTGCCCAAAATGAGTAGAAAGTTTTGCAATTTTCAGTTTTTTTAATGTTTTCAATAAATTTTCTCAAATAGTAAAAATTTTGTTTTTTTTGAAATATTTCTCTGCTATAATTATAGTTTTATCACATCTGATGCATTTTTAGATGCATGGTGTGTCATAAATTAACTACTTATTGCGCATAAAATTTTAAATGTGCTATTCGAAAACTTTGTGCTGCTGGACAATTCCATGGTGTCAGACGTAAAAAAAAAATGAAGAAAAATTTCTCAGTTTTAATTCCATTTACCAAATATAAACTGATCCAAATTGATTAAATTTATTTACAAGATACTTACTTCTTCCCACTGAATGAGAAATCATGTTAGTTTTTCAAAATAGATTCCTAAAGTATAAATTAAAAAAATTTAAAGAGTTGGTGTCGGACGTAAACACACAAATAGTAAAATTAATGGTTCACTTAAAAATAATTAAAAGTGTGTGAATTGGCTTACATTTTCATTAAAAAAAAAGCTTAAATGTAAAGTATACTTATGAGTGAAGCATATTTCGGTTTTCAAATGATATTATAAAGAAAAAAAATATTTAAAAAGTATGATTAGCTTGGTGTCGGACGTAAATTTTCAGTGTCGAACGTAAATTGTTCAGGTTGGATGTAAACTATTGCTCTTAAATGTAAATACAGAACAATGATTACAGTTATAAATATGTAAATTACAGGTTAAATATACTGAAGCAAAATTCACCAAGTAAATTCAGAAGTAGGGTTGGTTGGGGGAAGTGGGTCACTGGGGTAAGTGGTCACCCCCCCTAAAACTGAAAAAAAGCATAAGGTTTTTATCCTTTTTACATTTGATCATGTCATGGTTCATCACAGTGATTGGTTTTGCATTTTTTTTTTGGGGGGGGGGGGTATTTTTTTTATTTTTTTTTCCTAGGTCAGAGGACTTAGTCAAAAAAATAAAAAATAAAATAAAATCTGAAATTTTTTTTTTTTAATTTTATATTTTTTTATTTATCAGGTGTCAGAACTGAAGTTCATTCATATGAAAAATGTACACCAAATATGTTGCAGTTTTTTCATTTATTTCCTTCTTTTTTTTTTTAACACCTGCAATGACAACGTTTTTTTGTTTTTCTTTTCATGTTCTTACGGGGGTCTCGTTTCATGCAAGTGTTTTTAGTTAAGAGATAATAACTGTGTTCTTATTTAAAAAGATTTAACAGTGATTACAAATGAATTCTGCTTTACTCCCATTGGTTTTGAACACAAATCAAACAGAGAGCTTCTTTAAGTTTTCTAAAAGCATATTTTAAATTTAAAAGAATTATACACAATAAGTTTATAATTTATAACACACCTCGTGTCTAAAAATGCATCCCATGTGATAAAATTATATAATTATGGCAGAGAATTATGAAAAAACAAAGTTTTTACTATTTGAGAAAATTTATTGAAAACATTAAAAAAACTGAAAATTGACAAAACTTCTAATTTGTGGCAAAGGAAAGAACTATACCACACACCTCAAAAAAATTTATGGGAGTTTAGTGCCACCAATGGCAACTTTTCCATGCAACTCATCATCGAAAATAGAAACATACTATTTTTACTAATTTCGTCTAAAAACATGGAAAAACAGCATTTTTTCAAAACTTCAACAGAATTACGGCAGATCAAGTAATTGTGCAAATAAATTCAAATTTTTTGTGTGCACTTTGCTCCACCAATGGCGCCTTTTCTGCACTACCCATCACTGAAATAAAAAAAAAAGTTGTTTCTCGGCCCACCCTAATGCGCTAATAAGCGTTTTGCTGTAATTGTGTTGAAATCTTTTAACATCCACTTTCAATTAATGGTAATTCTTTTTTTCGTCTCATAATTATGCAATACAAAGCTTATTGAACAAAGCTACAAAATTATTTTTAGTAAAAATATGATTCATTTATTGGAATTGATCGGCACATTGTATAATAACAAAAAAGAACATCCACAGACTATACGCAACTGCAGATTTTCTTTGACTTTTGTTTTATCATAATGGAGTACATTTTCATAAAGATTGGTCGGAAAATAAAAATGAAGTAGCATAAACATTAGCGAATCAGGAAAAAATGTGACAAATACTGCACGAGTTTTCGGTTCTTTTTTTAGTCTGAATCCAAAATCAGGAAAATTACGAAATCCAGAAAGGTTGCGGTCCTGAGCATTCCGAAATTGGGGTCTTATGCTGAATAAATAGGAAGTTTTACAATTTTAATAAGGATTTGAGAAAATAGTGAGTCTGATTTTCATTTTTTACTGTTTTGTTATTTAGGTGACATATGCCTTTTGTAAAGAATTCTTGAGCTTAATTCTGCAGAAAATGTCTGGTGATGAAATCGACACCACAGAAGTCCTTGTAAAATTGTTCCAAAAGGTATATAATTTGTCTTAATTTCAATTACTGTGTTTGACAAAAATCATCTCTAACATCATCTTTTACTTTTGGTACAATGTGTTACTCAAACTAAAATTTTATTTTAAAGAATTATAAATTACTTTCAATTTTTATTGCAAATGTTTTGTAAACAAATTAAATTTAACTAAATTATATATACAGCGTGTTATTGTTAGCTTTGCTGCATCCCTTCATTGACTCTTACAACTTAACAATAAAAGTCCTTTTAACTATAAAAGTCCTTAAAAGGACTTTTATAACATGTAAAGCTTCTAAATGCTTCATCTACTTTTAAATTCCCTGCATAATTTTTTAAGGTTATAATTAGGTTAAGATATTCATCTCCCATTGCCTTTAATCTGTAAACAAGTTGATTTATGATATGATTTTGTTGCCAGTAAAACTTTTGAAAAATTAAAGTTTGCTTTTTTACACATTGGATAGAAGAAAAAGTTAATATTTCATTTTTTTTAAAGTATTTTTTTTAATAGTTTTTTTCCTTGAGAAGAAAGTGGCTTTTAGACACTATTCTTTGAGTAATAATTGTTAATAATGGAATAATTTAACTCTAGAAAGACTAGGGAGACATTGTAGGAACCTTCCAATTTCTTGAGGAAATTCTCAAAAAAAAAAAAAAATACTGAGTATATGTATGTATGTGACAGATTTTCTCTTTTGACCAACTAAAAACTGAGTGCATAATAATGTAGTTATGTAATTTGCATGACTACTTTTGCAAAGGGCAACTAATCAACCAGGGTTGGTTGATCACACAACAGTAATGGCGTCAGTGGTGATTCAACAGTTGTTCGCCAGCCAATACTGCATCAAACACTTTTGGTTAACATAAGGTTACTTGAGCAGACCAGTAACATGCAGGTAAAAAATAATTCATTGTCGTTAATCAAAAATGTCACATGGTTCTATCAATCAGATTAAATTGCCGTTGACTGGTGCATTGACCGGTGAAGCTATTAGAATGACTTCGACGACAAACAGTTAACCGGTAGCTTTATTGGAACGCTCCTGGTTAGTCGCTTGCAAACCGTGGTAGACTGATTGCTCTATACGAACACAGGCTATGTGGCATAATGTTTATTTCTCTTCTGGAGAGCAACTGCTGCTATTTAGCTGGTGTTCAGTAGATCGTGCTTAGCATTTGAAATTTCAACTGGCTGCAAAAAGATGAAAATAAAGGTAAACCAAGAGTAAACGGCACTTTTTCATGTTACAGCCAGTAAGAGAAAGGAAGAATTTCTAGTTTTTTTTTAAAAATACGAGTTTAAAATACCTCATAGAAGCTTCCTTCTTTCTAGTTATAAGATTAAATATTTATGCTGTTAGGTTTGTTTGTGAAGATTTTGGAGATTGATGCCTAACCTTGCAGCGTGGTTCATATCCCAGAATAATGGTATCACAAGTTTATTGACATACAACACACTGCTAGCTGACTAATGAGTGAATCATTAAGAACTTAAATAGGGTCATAGAATGAAAAGTCAGAAAACTCTATGGCTTTCAATTAGTTATTTCTTGATTATTGACGACAAAATATGCTTTTCTACCTTTCTAATGTTGTTGCTGTTGTGTTTATTTAATAATTTTGTGTTTATTTTTTCCCCTACCTAATTCCATTATTCTGCAATATTTCAGAGTGCCAAAGCCAATGCTTTAACTCAAGCTTATCACAGATACACTTTAAATTATATTAATGCACTAAACTACTTAGAAACGTTACGGAGGCAAGTTGAATTTAATGAATTTGAAAAGGTAAGAATTTTTGATTCAGCATTTCTCTTTAAAAATAAGTATTTACATCTTTATTCACTTGAAATTTTAAAAACTAGTTTGAAGGTTTAAATGAAATTGTTTACTTTGATGTTTTTTTTTTCTAAAGCCAACTATATAAGAAAAACAAACTAATTTTTGATGCTACAACATCCCTTGTGTAGTTTTTGCATATTTGTTAGGAAAATTATTTAACTATGACATTTATAAATATGTTAAGTTTGTGCTGTTCTCTCTCTCCCTCTCTTTTTTTTTTTTTTTTGCATTATGCCAAGTAATTAAAATAGCATTTGAGGTGTACAGTTAACCCTCGTTCATCGCGGTTAATTAGTTCCAGACTTTACCGCGATAACTGAATTTCCGCGAAGTAGGATTTTGTATTTATAAACCGAATATTTTCCTAATTAGAGTGCATGTAACTTACTTTACGACAACTTAAATAGGTTTCTAGCATAGTTAGAGCCCCCTAAACATGAAAGAAACAGCATCTTTTGCCACCATTACGTTTGTATTACTTAATATATTGCACAAAATTAGACGAAATATATATCACATTGTTAATCATTGAGAAATAAACTATACACACACATTAAGCTCTTACAATCTATCTACTAATCTATGAAAATAGCTCAACTTGTTTCGATGATGAATTAATTGCCAGTTAGTGACCGTATGAGCCCCGTTATTCCTCTCTACATTTATCCTCATTAAAGGTATTAAGTATGCACCATATACAGCTTACAAAGCTAGTACATTGTTGAACACCATTTATAGATGCATTTACATCCCCTATAAATAATACAGTGATTTATACTTTCCAGTTAGTGTTTAACGGTTAAAATGAGATAGCGATTCCCTTCACTTTCTTCAGTGATTTTATACCTCCACTCCCTCAACTAGTACAACTACACGATTTAGAAGAGCTCAGCTTACTTAAAAAGACATACATTGTTATTCTTTTGTAGGAAAAAGTTGACACGAGCGCATGCAAAAGGCTAGGTACTGAATTTGAAAAAAAAAAAAAAAAACTGAAAAAACCACGAAGTAGTGAAGCCCCGAAAGTTGAAGCGCGAAGTAGCGAGGAATGACTGTACAATCAACTGTTAGAAAAAGTAACCTTTTGAAAACTCTTGAATTGTGCTTGTCAATTGAGGCAGTGAAAAGCAAAGGAATGTAAGTGCCATAAGTAAAATATTTTAGATAACCAGTACGAACAATGGGGGACCTTCTCCTCTGCTTTGGGGCAAGAGATGGTAGTAGTAGCCCTGATGGCTGCTGCTATACAGCTTGCTTTAGAAAAAAATTTCAGTGAAAGCCTACCTAGGATCTGAACTTTAAATGCATTTTACTTGAAACTTTATAATGTCTACTTACACCCCTTTGCTTTTCACTGCCTCAATTGTAGTAGACTGGTTTTTCCTTTAGGAAGGGCAATTAAATTCATTTGTGAATGAATAAAAGAAAATTTCCAGCACCAAGTAGCAATTTACAGCTTTAATGTGCAATGGTTTTCAAGCTCTGAATCCTGTACCATCTGCCTTTTAACTTTCCTTTTTTTTTTTTTTTAATCATTATTGTTTAAAAATGCCTTGAAAAATGTATGCTTTCTGTGTACTGAGTGAAAAGTTATTTTCTTGCTATATTTTTTTACTCTCAGGTGGACAGATTTTTACATAGATTATAGAATCCGGCATCAGCCTTGCTTGAGGATATATCCTGATAAAAAAAACATATGAAAAGTTCCTCTCTAAAATTTATTCTAATGTGTAAAACGATACAAAAACAAAAGTCTTGTAGATGCTAACCTGCGATGCAAGCATGGTGTCTTTGTTTCAGGGCCACTGTTACTATTATTATTATTATTTACTTATTTTTTCATCCAACTAATAGGTGACTTCAGTTGAATGAAAAAAAAAAAAAAATGAGGACCTCAAACAAAGCCTCATAGGGTTAATGAAATTCAGTAAACTCATGATTATCCGTGAGTGGATTATTCGCGAGTAAATAAACAATTCACACACAAAGTAAAAAGCAGTTTTCACAGTAAAAAACAAATGCCTTTTTTTTGTCAAAAATTTGTAAATTTAAGATTAGTTGTCTTGTTTTGTTTATTTACTTATTTTTTTTTACATTCTTTATCATATATACACTTGTTTTTTTATTAATGTTAAGCTCTGTTGTGCAAAGTTACAAAAATTTTTAATGTTCTGTGTATGTTTTCACTCTTTGAAGAAAGTATTATGCAGCAATACAGCTAAGTTTTTGAGGCAAGACAATTTTTACCTTATCTGTCCCTCATTTTAGCCGTTTTGTGGTTCATCTGCGATTTTATTATCCGCAGCAGTTGTGGTAACCAATTCTGTGGATAATCAGGAGTTTACTGTAGTTAAAATATGTTATGTTCATAGTATTACAGATTCGAAATAACTATAAAATAGGAAGAAAATACTATATATTGAAATTTTAAGTTTATACTTACAATTAAAAAAATGGCATGACATCATTTCATGAAGAAAAGAATAGAAAGTTTTTGTTGTAGCAATGGCTTATTCAAAATTATGCATTACTGGTTATGAGCATCTTTTTTTTCACATGGTATTAAATTTTGATTTCATAATTTTGATAATTTTTGAAGTTATTTTACCTTTTGTGTGTAAGATACTCAAAACAAAATGTAATTAATTACCAAAATGTCTTTTTAAGGGCACTATTACCAGAAAGTTTTTCTCATTATTTGAACATTAACTTCTGGTTAAATAATTTTACATTTAGCATCCATGTTTCAAAATGCAAACATTTACTTTGATTTTACCTATAGTGACTTTATAATTTTATTTATTAGTGGTGTTCTCGTGATTCCCGTTGTAAAAAGCTTCAGTTGACAGATCTTCTTGTGTCACCTGTTCAACATGTGATGAGAGTTCCCCTCATTTTAAAGGAAATTGAAATGCGCACAGAAGACACTAGTGAAAAAAAGCAAATATCAAGCATTATTGAAGCTGAAGAGAATTCTCTCCGTAAGATTTTTTTTTACTAGACATTTGCGTAGGAGTACAAAATATAAATTTAATTGTAAGGTATTTGCAATCATTATATGTTTTCATACATATATCAATTGTACCTAATTTTATTTTTTAATAAGTGTCTCATAACTACAACAAGTTAACGCTTTTCAATGGGGTTGTTTCCTTCAGTCAAAAGTACTACTTTTAGTCAATGAAATTGATAGAAAAACCAAAAAAAAACATGGAGCGAGAAAAAACATTCATTTTCCCAACGCAAAATTTTTAATTAATTTTTCAAAGTGTACAATTTTGAAAACAAGGCGTGATCTTTATGATGTCACAAATGATGTACTTTTGTGCATCTCGACTGGCGGTTCCACGTCATGATAATCAAGAAGCGAATTAAATACTGCAGTTTACGCTTGCTATCAACCATATCGTTGCCACCACATATGAGTAAGATGCGAATTAAATGTTATGATCCGTTAATGGCATCAGTGAAAGATATTTCATCATTTGTGATGTCATCGGCAGAATTAGTAAACAATGAAAGCGAACCAATTAAAATGATTTTTAAAAAATTCTAAACTTAGCCAAATTATTTAAAAAATCATCCTATCCTATGTTTTTAAGCATGGTCTTTTAGAAAAAAATATTTTTAAAATTTGGGAAACGACCCCATTTGATATGATAAAATTAACCAAATATGAGGAATTGTGGAAGTATTGTACCAGTTAGAAATGTTTGTCACCCGCTGACAAATGCAAGGAAAAACACCATAAATTCAAACATTGAGATTTGTTCTAGTGTCACAACCACTGCAGTCAACAATTTCCAAGTTTTAGCTAGCTTCATAATGGTAAGCATATCTAGTGATATTATAGTAAGTTATAGGAAACAGAGTTAATGTAGTAAAAAAATATTTAATGGTAAATTCAACTGTGAAACTTTTATCTTATAAAAATGTAAACTCATGTTTACTTGCACAAATATGCTAGTCTTGTGTACATGATAAATGCACAAATAGATATCGTGGCCTCAGAGCAACAGTAAAATACGTACTCCGTGAAATAACGCTAAGATATCTATACTGTTTGCTTGGAGGCGACGATATCGTTGTCATGATTCATATGAGTTTTGAAATAGTAATCTTTAAATTATTTTCTTTATTTTAAATGAATGGAAAAAGGAAAATTGAGCAAACAATTGCATACAAATGAGAAATGCCTGTGTAGCAGATTCCCCTATCAACGAATAATAGTTTTATATTTATTGCTACTAAGACATAATAGAAAACTTTTGAGTCATCAGCATTGACAAAAATAATTGCTCAGAAAAGCAATCATTGCAAAAATTATTTCATTTGAAAGACCAATTTAAGAATCTGTGTCATAGTTTCATGTGCTGTGTATTGAAAACTTTGGTATCAAGGCCAACAAGAGGCCATGTCAGCCTAGCCTTCTTTAGCCTACTTTCCCAATAAAAGTCAGAGAAAGAAGGCTTAATGCATCTTAAAAATATCCGGAAAAACAAAAAAAAAAAAGAGTCCAAAATAAATAAAATAATTAAATAAATATCGGAAAATTAAAAATTGGAAAGTGGGGTATGAGATGGGGCGTCTGATCCCTGGGGGGTCTGATGGATGATGGCGGGTCCATCGATCTGACTGTCTGTTCCTCCCTAATAACTTTTAAATAAATAGTCGGATTCGAACAATTTTTTTTTTTGAAAGATCTCTGCAAGAACACCTCATTCTCATGTTTCATTTTTTTCATTTGAACAATTTTTTGTTCAATTTTGAACAGTTAAAAAAAAACTTAACATTAGCGCCTGCAAGGAAATAAAAGGCGAATATAAATCCTGAATTTCGAGGTGAATTGGCTTCAAACAAACTTTGTAGGAAAAAGCTTTTGATGAAGAACATGTATAGAAAATATCTTTTTGATTTGAACAATTTTCTATTCAATTTTGAACAGTACAAATCCCTTAACATTAGTGCCTACGGGGAAACTGAAAGTCAGTATAGATTCCAAACTTAAAGGCAGATTTACTTCAAACAAATTTTGATGGAAACAGCTCTTGATGACCTACTCCTGACTCCAACTCCGAGAATTTTGGGGCACTTGACTCCGAATTCGACTCATGTGCCCAAAAATTAGTCAAACTCTGACTCCCCAACTTGGACTACAACTTCGTAGCTTTGGCAAAAATTTATACACGGAGCAAAAATGACTGACTCAGACTCTTAGAAATTCCACTCTGACTCCTTTGTCCCAAAATAAGTCCAACTCCGACTCCCCTAACATTGGCAGAGTTGCCCACTTTAAGGGAAAATGACAGATTCCAGCTCCAAGTCTTCGATTTAAAAACTTTCGGCTTCCGAATCTGGCTCTTTTGTCCCAAAATGAGATCGACTTAAGACTCCCCAGCCATGGTTTTTACTGTGAAATAAATATTTTTCAATATGATTTGTTTTTATTTTCACTCTAAAGTTTTAATTTATGTTTTCAGTTTTTGGCTGAGAAATTTGGAGTCCGTTATGTTTCTACAGAAAGATATGTGCAGACGATTACTTTTTTTCATTTTTTTTTGGCAATGAAAATTATTTCTTTAAGTTGACATTTTGTTTTCATTTATTTTTTAAAGTACATCAATTCATTTTCAAAATTATTTTTTGGCAACGGAAAAGCAAACGATCTTTTTTATATGATGTATTTATTTTAATGAGCTTATTAATTTTAATTCTTTTTTTTTTTTTTTTTTTGAAAGTGGTTAAAGATTTTTTTAATGAAAAAAAATGCATTAGCTGCTTTGTTTAAAAGGTGCTGCTACTTTATTTGTGCATTTAATTATTTTTTACGCATCTAATTCTTTAGATGAGCAAGGCCTATTTTATTTCTAGAAATCAGCTTAAAATATTTAAAAAATATGTTTGAAATAATTTGCAATTTTAGCTAATTTTGAGAATATTGATCAGATACTAGAAAGTCGATATTGGTATTCGGGAAAGTAGGCTCGTTCAGTTCCTGACGGAACTTCTTGTTAACCCTCCTGGCGGCGAGCTCGAATATATTCGGAAATATTTTTATATTAAAAACGGCAAGCTACGAATATATTCGTAGCGGCATTTTTCGCTTCCCCCTTCGGTCACTCTAGCGTGTAATTGGAGGTGTGGTAGACTCTCCTTCAATTTGAATGGGAGGCGTGTTGCTGTCTGGCGTTGACGGGATCCAACGTGACCCAATATAGCTTCTCTCAACATATCACTACGATGAATGGCGCTTTTAAGTACTTTTAACGTTATTTTGTTATTTTATTTGAAACATACCCACGTGTGTTTAAATACAACATCATTTAATTAGGAAAATAGGCATCATAAATATTGAATGTGTATTAAAGGGGTGGGGGAAGGGGGAGAGGACTATATGTACATACACAATTATACAATTTTAGGTGACAGGTACAACTCTTCCGTCACACGTAATATTTTCTCAGTTTCTCTCTTTTAACCGAAGTTTTGGGGGTAACTGGTCTTGGCTATGTATCATTTTGCGATAAACAACTTAAATTTTCAATCTAAACGTAGGTTCAAATTCTATAATTAGTAGTTCTGAAATAATAACAATATTAATAATAATGAGAAACTAAAACTGGAAACTAAACAGAGGAAAAACAAAAGCCTTACTTATAAGTATACAAAAAATACATATCTTCTGTATATAATGAAAACATCATATAGTTAAAGATTTGAACGAATTTTCCTTGATCATTTTAGAATGATTTCTGAACCTAATTGGTAACTAAACGACAAATTATTTCTTTTCGATGCTAGCCAGTTTATTTTTTGCACCAGCATGGGTCAGACGTGAAAAAATGATGATTAGAAAAATAAATTAAAAATGTTACTAACTCAAAAATCGAAATTTTTACGAGGGACGTATATTACTTTACATGTCAATAAGTATCACAATTTTAAAGGCAAAACAGAGAGCTAAAAATGAACTGGAACTCGTTTCTGATAAAGTAAGATTTTCCTAATCAATGATTGAAGTGAGAGCGTTTGAAAAATTCTGCGTTTGAGAAATTGTAATTTTATATTATATTTCAATCTATGTTTTTCGAATTTCCATTTAATAATGAAAAATAACACTGTTGAATCGTAAAACGTTGCACCGTATTATATTAGCATCAAGAAATAAATTATTTATATGCAGCAAAGAATGAGCGACATTAATAATAAAATATAACCGTACAGCATCCAACATTCATTTGAATTAAGATATTGTTTGAAAACAAGACTTCCTTTATAAAGTGGTAAGGATTCATCGACAGCTACATCTTTTTCGGGTACAATATACAGATTTAAAGTTATTGTTAATATTGTAACGGATTCGGTGCGACTTCCACTTTCTTGAAATGAAGACACAGTTCTTGATAAAAGCACAGGAAATTTATTTACACTATGTACAGGAAAGATCGTCAACAACTGCAAAATTATTTATCAGCAATTAAGCAATTATCACGCAACACCGTAAACTCAACGTTTACACACGTATTTACTTCCAAATACGAAAACAACACAGCGAAATGCCTCGCTAGAAACAGAGCTAATACACACACTCAGTTCGAAATCTGAATCGAAACTAACTGTTTATCCATCGCTAACGGCTTAAATACACCGAAAAGAATTTTCCACAACATTCTTACCTCTTCGCGAAATGCGTAGACCGTTAAGAAAGAAAATAGGGGTCGTATACTTTAGCCGAATGAAAAAGGGGTTGTATATTCATTACGGGAAACTATTTACAGGTTACGTTCCTACAATAATTACTATTTACAGAATTTGTAACATTGCCCCCTTCCCAAGGACTGCACGTCCCGGGCAGTACAATCCCCAGAAAGGGTGCGAAACCTCTATCACAAGTTTACAAATATACACATTAATTAATAACTAACAGATACAGAAAACACAATAATAACAAGAAATATTACTAAACATTAAAAGCAAAAATTATCTACAACTTTTATGTTATCAACCATGGTTGTTTACGTAATACTCATGAACTATGGCCATAGTATGGGGCTAACCGATCATAATGTACAACCCTAGGTTTTGCATTAGGTGATTTTTGGATCCTCACTACGACGTCATTTAGTCGGTTAACGACTTTGTAGGGTCCATCCCAATGCGACTGCAATTTGGGTGAAAGACCTTTCCGTCGGATGGGATTCCATAACCAAACCTTGTCGCCTTCGTTGAATTCATGTCCAGTAGACCTTGTGTCGTA
This sequence comes from Uloborus diversus, assembly GCF_026930045.1. Classification (NCBI taxonomy): domain Eukaryota; kingdom Metazoa; phylum Arthropoda; class Arachnida; order Araneae; family Uloboridae; genus Uloborus; species Uloborus diversus. The sequence goes on from NC_072731.1 coordinate 225,556,915, forward strand.
TCGGGTCTTCATCTTCTCCGCCGCGATGTTGATTCGCTCTCGTGCGAAGTTATGAACGTCTTCCAACCGGGCCTGGAGATCCTGGATGTACTCCTCAGGCGATGAAGGCGCATCCGGAGGACGACCGAAGACGAGATCACAAGGTAGCCGAAGCTCTCGTCCGAAGAGCATCTGGGATGGGGCAAATCCGGTAGTCTCGTGGACAGCACTGCGGTAGGCCAGCAGGAACAAAGGTAGCTTCTTGTCCCAATCCTGTTGATTTCTGGAGACCATAAGTGAGAGATTATTCAGGATTGTGCGGTTAAATCTCTCCACCATGCCGTCCGATTGTGGGTGTAGTGGTGTTGTCCTAGTTTTCTCAATTCCGAAAATTTGACATAGGCCCTTAAACACAGCAGAGATGAAATTCCTCCCTTGATCGGAATGAATCTGCAAAGGTGTTCCATATCTCGAGATCCAATGTTGGACTAGAGTCTCTGCTACGGTGGTAGCCTCTTGATCTGGAATGGGATATGCTTCCGGCCATTTGGTGAAGTAGTCGATGGAAACAAGAATGTATTTGTTCCCATCAGCAGTTCTTGGTAGAGGACCCAGGATGTCAATCCCAATTCGTTCGAAAGGAGCTCCAACGTTGTACAGATGTAGCTTCCCTCTGCTTCGCTTCTTCGGTCCTTTACGAGCAGCACAGGCGTCACAAGAATGGCACCACTTCTCCACGTCATCCTTCGTCTTGCTCCAGAAGAAGCGCTCCCGAACTTTATTGAGGGTTTTCAAGACACCAAAATGTCCTCCAGTCGCACTACTATGTATTTCTTTCAGAACATCTGAAATCCTTGATCGGGGAAGTAGTAACTGCCACCTAGACGTTTTGCTGTCATCAGATTCCCATTTTCGGTGTAGCACGCCGTTCCGTAAATGGAGCGAGTTCCATAAAGCCCAGTATCTTTTTGTTGCAGGACTAAAGATGGAAACGTCCTGCCAGCTAGGGCGTCGACTGTCACTTTCCATGAACTCCAAAATTGGTTTTATGTCGGGGTCTTCAAGTTGATCTTTTCGAACTTGGTCGTCACTCCATGGATCAGGTTCTGATGATATTGGAGTCACTGTCACCTGATAGGCGATAGGGCTAGTCGTTCCATACTGTTTCTCGATTCGGGAACAATAGTGGCAGTTCTCAGGACAGGGTCTCCTTGATAAAGCGTCAGCATTACCGTGAGATAACCCTTTTCGATGCTTGATCTCCATGTCATATTCCTGGAGCCGCTGTATCCATCTGGCTATCTGGCCTTCCGGATTTTTGAAGTTCAAAAGCCAAGTTAATGAGGCATGATCTGTCCGAAGCAGAAATTTTCGGCCGTAGAGGTAATAATGGAAGTGTTCTACAGCTTTCACTATGGCCAGTAACTCCTTTCTGGTGACGCAGTAATTTCGCTCCGACTTTGATAAGCATTTGCTCCAGTAAGCGATGACATGTTCATTTCCGTCAATTTCTTGGGATAAAACAGCTCCGATGCCCTCGTTGCTCGCATCAGTGTCCAGGATGAAGGATTTTTCGGGCTGAGGATAGGCGAGGATAGGCGTTGATGTTAAAGCCTCCTTCAGTCGTAGAAATGCATCTTCGCATTCTTTGGACCATTCGAACTTCTGCTTGCTCTCCGTCAGCTTATGCAAAGGTCGTGCAATGTTGGAAAAACCCTTTACAAACTTCCTGTAGTAGGTGCAGAGCCCCAGGAAACTTCGCAGCTGATGGATGTTTTCGGGACGACTCCAACTCCTGACCGCAGATACCTTCTCTGGATCGGTTTGTACACCCTCAGAAGAGATGATGTGACCAAGGTAGTTCACTTCCCGGCGGAACAAATTACATTTGGACGGGCTTAACTTCAGATTGGCTTCCTTAAGCTTTTGCAGCACCTTCCTAAGATTTGCCAGATGTTCTTCGAAGCTGCGTCCCACGATGATGATATCGTCTAAGTAGACCAGACAGGATTCGTAAGAAAGTCCTCTTAACACTGTCTCCATAAGACGCTCGAACGTAGCTGGTGCATTGCAGAGGCCGAAGGGCATCACTTTAAACTGCCATAAGCCTTGTCCAGTTGTAAACGCTGTCTTCTCCCGGTCATCAGGGTGTATCTCAACCTGCCAGTAGCCGCTCTTCAAGTCCAGGGTCGAAAACCACTTGTGTCCGGACAGAGTGTCCAAGGTGTCGTCTATCCGTGGAAGAGGGTAACTGTCTTTCTTGGTGATTTCATTCAGCCGTCGGTAATCGACACAAAATCTGGTGGAGCCATCTTTCTTTCGGACTAAGACGATGGGGGAAGCCCAAGGACTGGATGATGGTTCGATGACATCATTCTCCTTCATCTCTTTCAGGAGGGTCTCAACTTCTTCCTTCTTGGCGAATGGTAGTCGTCTTGGATGCTGCTTAATAGGGGGGTGTTCTCCAGTGTAAATCCTATGCTGCGTTAAATTCGTACGGCCAACATCCTCCGATGTAGATGAAAACAGATGCTTGAAGTCATCCACCAATTGTTCCGCAGCAGTTCTTTGATCTTTCGATAAGGGTGCACTCCCAATTAACTTCGATGTCAAGGACTCAGAAGACACATTCTCGTGGGAATTGATTCTTCTAATGATGCAGTTTACTGGAGTACAAGTTGCCAGCACTTCACCTTTCCGGATATTCCTTGGCCTTTCACTCACGTTGACGACTCGCACAGGAATTACATCTTTAGAAAGGTCCACCAGCGTAGATGCTACCAGCACTCCTTTTGGGCTATTGCTTAAGTTGGGGTATTCAATGAGTCCAAATCGAAAACTATTGCTTTCTTCAAGGGAGCCAGGTATTAATGATTCTGACCTTGAGGGAATCGATAAATCTGTTTGGGCTATTATTTGATGAGCGGATTTTACATCACTTTCTGCGGGGAAAACGACTATGTCTTCTCTCATCGAGTGCAGCTCATTTGTCTTGAAGTCGAGGTTGAAGTCATACTTCTTTAAAAAGTCCAATCCGAGAATGAAGGGGTCTGTGATAGCAGCAACGAATGCCGTATGATGGTAAGTGGCATTTCCAAACACAATTTCTAAGTTTACTTTACCTTCAATCTCGATCTTGTCACCTGTCACAGTTTGGAGGGTAACGCAGGGCGGCGTCCATAGAATGTTGAGTCCAAATTGACGAGCCACATCTGTTCTAATGATTGTAACATTGGCTCCAGTGTCAATAATCAGTTCGCAGGGAAACCCGTTTACGTATGCGTAAACAAACAGTCCATTACTGCCGCCACTCGTCGATGAAATCTGGAAAACTTTAAGATGGGGCTCATTCCAATTTGGCGACCTCCGCCCCGCGAGATTGCCATGGCTTAGTTTTCCTGGACCTGGGAGGGAGAGGTGCTCTTCCCTCTGGTTTCTTGGCGAGCTTCACAGTTTCTTCGTAAGTGACCCTCGCCGCCACATTTCCAGCACTTAAGTGATTGTCCATTTTGGTACTTGGGAGCCGAAGTCCTTTTGAGGATTCCTGCAATTTCTTTTATTTGCTTTTCCAGTTCAGCAAAGCGTGACGAAACCGGATCAGGCTCATCAGTTTTCACGCCGCGGATTGAATGGCGATCCTTGCGGGTTGCTTGCTGGGCGGCCTCCAACTTCATCGCATACACAACAGCAGAACTCAGGTCTTTGACATCCGCCATCCGTAGAGCTTTCTGGATTTCCGGATCTCGAACCCCGTCGATGTAGTAGTTGAGTGCCAGGTTGTCTCGAACATCCGCAGGACAGTCGCAAAAAGCAAGATGAGACAGTCTCTCGACGTCCGCCGCTAGCTCTTGCAGGGTTTCCCCGGTTTTCTGGAAACGGGACTTCAACTGGAGTCGGCTGAAATCTTTCTGGCACTTCTCACCGAAGCGAAGCTCCAACGCAGATGTGAGGGCGGCGAAATCCGGGCGCTGGCTGTCCGGAAGGGTCTGAAGAATGTCCGCTGCGTCACCTCTCAGGGATGCTGCAAGATGGCAGGCCTTGGTAGCAGAGTCCCATCCGTTCGCTTCCGCCACTATCATGAACTGAGTTTTGTAAACCTGCCACGAAGTTTTCCCATCAAATGTGGCAAGTTTAATGGACGGTCGAGCAACCGATGTGGGAGCGCCGAACTGTACAGAGCTGCTTTCCGCGGTCGCCAATCTCCTTTCCAGGTCTTTAAAGACGTCTTCTTTAAGTTGATGAAATTTTCTATCTTCTTCTTCCAGTTTATTTTCTACAGCATTGCATCGGCCTTCAACGGAACTTAATTTTTCTTCAAATTTCTCTTCGATTTTATTTTCCACTGCGATGAATCGGCCTTCAACTGCCTCAAACTTTCCTTCAATAGCATCAACTCGATGCTCTATCTCATTAAATTTATTTTCCATCACAGTCTTTACCGAAGTAAGATCGTTTTTAATTTCCTCTTGGTTAGAAACTAGGTCATTTTTCAGCACCGTTAAATCACTTTTCAATTGGTTTTGATTAGCCGCCATATCATTTTTTAATTGTTCTTGATTAGCTGCCATATCATTTTTTAATTGTTCTTGATTAGCTGCCATATCATTTTTTAATTGTTCTTGATTAGCCGCCAAACTTTCGGTCAAGTCACTTTTCACAGCATTAATTGCTTCCAGAAGTTGTTTTAATTGGTCATCCATTGCGCGAGTAATCACCATAAAAACAAAGTCTATAAATTCAAACAGTCTTTATGAAAAAAAATGTCCAAAGTCACACTTACTCCAAGAAAGTCCAGAAGAAGCCCCACGTTGGGCGCCAATTGTAACGGATTCGGTGCGACTTCCACTTTCTTGAAATGAAGACACAGTTCTTGATAAAAGCACAGGAAATTTATTTACACTATGTACAGGAAAGATCGTCAACAACTGCAAAATTATTTATCAGCAATTAAGCAATTATCACGCAACACCGTAAACTCAACGTTTACACACGTATTTACTTCCAAATACGAAAACAACACAGCGAAATGCCTCGCTAGAAACAGAGCTAATACACACACTCAGTTCGAAATCTGAATCGAAACTAACTGTTTATCCATCGCTAACGGCTTAAATACACCGAAAAGAATTTTCCACAACATTCTTACCTCTTCGCGAAATGCGTAGACCGTTAAGAAAGAAAATAGGGGTCGTATACTTTAGCCGAATGAAAAAGGGGTTGTATATTCATTACGGGAAACTATTTACAGGTTACGTTCCTACAATAATTACTATTTACAGAATTTGTAACAATATATTCGTACACTTTATACATTTTTTTAAGTCCTGGCTGGGGATGATTTCTTAAATCAAAAAAAATGTAGCTTGGATTTAAAGAAAAAAACATACCCTAAACGAATGGAGGACTCAAGACTTCAAAATGTACTCAAAAAAGAAAACGGATCCAAAAATAAAAAATATCTATATAAGTGAGGTCATTGAAAAAAGAAAAAAAAATCAACAGTAATTTTGCGTACGACCTATGTTCTTCTTAGCCCATATGGTTTATTATCCAAGAGCTTTGGAACACACACAAAAGCGTTCTTCAACGTATAATTCTGAAAGCATTTTTATTAAAAGCGCACTGCAGGCTGCTTTCGTTTGAGAACATACGCAGTTTCTCTAAAATCAAGTTCGACTTTTCATTCCAATTTTAAATAGCTGAAAATAGCCGCTCAGATCAACTATAAATAGTGCCAAAGACAAAGACGTTAGAAGAATGAAATATTTAAAAAGTAGGATTTCTAACGCGTCTGGTGAAAAATATATAACATCATTAAATCGAATGAAAACTAACATTATATCATAATCACCCTCTGATATTCTTATATTCAAACTAGCGTTTACATCATGTTAGCTTTATCACAATTGTGCCATTCCGCAGCTGCCTTTTTATCCATTATATATATATTTTATTTTACTTGCAGAGCCCGATCATTCTGATTGTGGTCATGGGGCTCATTTGTATTTCAGGGCTCCCCTAAGGCCCAACGAAGATTTCAGAAAACACTCGGCATAAAATTCATTCTGCCCCCCCCACCGCCTCCCTATATTTCCGCTTATTCTGAAGCTATAAAATATTTCGATACTTGCGTATTAACACAACCATGCTAAATTTGGTGGTAAACTTTTAATCACAACGTTTAAAAAGTAGAAAAGATATAGTATACGATAATTATATAAGATAAGGTTCAACTTTGCCAGTTTAAAATAAACATCAAAGGTATTATGATATAACTTTTAATAGTAAATACAGACTAAACTTGGAGTGGTTTTGAGTTTTGCAAATATATCAATTTTTTAAAGGGAATTTTTATCAACAAATAAAAAGATTTTCCCCTCGTCTCCTGCATTTGTGAAAATATCAATGACATCATTGTACTTTAGAATCTGAGTGAAATCATTATTTATTTTTAATTAACATAATAAATTAAGAATATTTAGTCACCCTACACTAAAATGTAAGAGGAGGGGCCTATGCCCCGCATGCCCCTGCAGTAATCAGGCTCTGTTTACTTGATTAAAGAATAGGCTCCTTGGAATGCCGAAACACGTGTCTGCTGCTCTTATGACTATTTTTTTCATTTTTAACATCACTTATAGCATTATTATTTTACTTATCGCACGAATGAAAACATTTTATTTATAATGTGATGGTTTTTAGTTTCTGTAATTTAGTTTCTTTACGCGTGGAAACTAACATGAATATTTTCTAAAAACGTCTAGCTTCGTAAAAAACGTAAAGCTTCACACCGTTTGAATTTAAGGTTATATATTAAGGCTATATATAAGGTTATATATCCCTTTTTACATTTTATTATTATTATTATTATTTATTTATGTTTTTTTTTTTGTCAAAATTGAATTCATTGGCGTACTTATTGTATTAGCCAGAATATTGTTTAATAGCAATGATATTTTTATGTAAGCTCATTTCGTTCGCATGTATAAGCATAGATTTGGTGCATATACAACACAAAAAAAAAAAAAATGAAGCTTTAGAAAAGGTATGGTGTAAAAAGGCATTTGAAGGCCTTAAAACTTAATCGCAATCGCTCATAACATAAGCCGACGATACATTACATATTATATGAGTATGTAGTGTGGTTACTCACACAATGTTTTATACCATTTTTTTTTGATTATTTTGAAGATACTAGTGAAGAGTATGGAATAAAGTTAAGAGTGCCGATATTAGGATAAGAGCATCATCCAGGACAGACAGGATAGTATAAAAAGACATTTCTGATCTTTTCAAAGAGACTATTAGAAAAAAGATTACTCAAAACAATCAAACATTGGAAGCTTTCCTGGGTGGAACAAAAAAAAACTTGATTTATTAAAAATAACTATTGAATATTATTCTTTTATCAATTGTTTGAGGTATTTTAGAGAAGTTGGTCATCAAATGTTTTTAATTTAAGCCAGTTTAAGTTTAATTAAAGATATTAAAGTTAAAAAAAGTCACTTATATCGTATAAATAAACGTAATGGACAGAAATTAAAGTCATACTTGTTCTCAATACATAAATATATGTACGATTAGTTCAATAAAATGTTGCGTAAAAATATGCGTTCCCTTATCTCATTATTTAGGAGATATACATTCTAATTTAGAAGAAAAACGAACTATCCTTATGCTTTCAAATAAGATTCATATTTTTTCCTCTTTTTTGTTGAACTAATAGAATGTAAGTTGCAACTAGGCGGGAAACCTCATTCCACAGATTCTCTTTTGTACTAGTTTGATGAGCAGGTGTGCTGTCGCTCAGTGTCACGCGTCCCTAATGAAGCAGAAGAAACTTCCCACCCACTGCGGATTACGAGGGGGGTAAAATTCGTTTGAGAAAAGACTGACTCTTTATGGGTCCACATGGTATTTCGGTGGTGACACAAATCAGAAGTTCTAGAAAAACATGGCCGCCGCTTGGAAGGTTAAAGTTACTTTGGGGAATGGGTTGGACAGACCGCCTCCCTTGTTGCAACCCAACAGAAAGTAGCCTTTGAAAAGGTGATAAAGTGTAAAAAGTGTTGGCCATATAGGCCCAAACTGTTAGACGTAAAAAGTTCACTTTCTCCTGAAGATCACAGGCATCAGTTGAGTGTGTCAGTCATGCCATCTACAAGTGGCTCCAGAGATAGTCATGTCAATTGATTATTCAGAAATTAGTTTAAATGTTAGCCTAGCCTGGAACTAGAGACCCTACTCTGGGAGAGATGTTCGGAATGGTAGATTTTATGGAGAGGGGCCCTCCTTGGCTCTCGGCAGCCCTGTTTGTTATTGATTGAATATTCTATGTATAATACTAATTTTCTGTGCAATGTTCTTGTCCACAGTTTTAAATTTTAAATTAGGGAATAAAATGTCTTCACTTTGTCCCCCCACCCCTTTTCTCTGTTTCTATAGAATGCTGCTTCACACTAGTTTTTTTTATTTTTTATTTTACAACCTAATATTTTTATTTTGTTTTTAGGGGAGTTAGATGATAAAATGAAGTGGTTGAAGAATTTTGAAAGGCTGCTTGAGATTCAAAGAAGTATAGTTTGGCCTTCTGTCAATGAACTTGACCCAAAAGCCTTCATTCCAGATGTAAATAAGTTTTAATTTAGCGTTATATATTTTTTTCAATGTGATTAGAGACATATTTAACTTAATTTTAAAGAAGAAAAATATCAAAATGTTTATTTTTAAAATTATATTTTAAGATTTTTTTTTGAAATTGCTTTACCAAGAATTATTTAAACTTCAACTGCATGTGTTTAACTGTCACAGTAAAAAAGAAGCTTAAAAAAATTTATTTTTGAAAATCAAAAATTTAAAAAAAGTCTAATTTTTAAGCAAATTATTAATATTATGATTATTGTGATTTTATGATTCCCTTAGTAAGATGTCAACTTTATGCAGATGTATGAACCTTAGAATTATGATACATTTTTCTGCAATGAAATTTAAAGGAAAAAAATTAAAACTGATTAAACTATAAAAAAAAGAAGAGGATAAACGTAATTAAATTCTAAACATATATTTTTACTAATTGATTGTTAATTTGCTGATGGGTTGTAAAATTTCAAAATTTGTCACCAAGCTGTATAACTTAGGCTCAAAATTGTAGAGTATATTCATGAACCAAATAATTGAAAATCAAATTCTGTTTTCTTTAAATTATGACATGATCTGGGCAAACCATCCAAACTTATGTATAATGATATTGACATTAATATTTGCTCTCACTATGTTATACAGTATGCTGCTGAAAGATAAATTTGTAAAAATAATAAGTAATTCCTAATTTTTAGGGGGAGAGAGCATTGAAATTTTTATAAAATGTTGAAATGTTCAAGGAGGTTTTCTTGTAAAAATAAACATAAAAAATAAGCTGTTTAGATTTTTTTTATATGTAACTTAAAATGTTGTTTTGTTTATTATTCATCTGTTCTAATAATAAAGCTGAAAATCTCACTGTATGGATCTCTGTGCGCATAGCGCCTAGACTGTTCAGCTGATTTTCTTGAATTTTGGCATAAAATTAGTTTGTAGGATGGAGATGTGCACCTTGAAGCGATTTTTCAAAAATTCGTTTTTGTTCTTTTTCTATTCCAATTCTAAGAACATTTTACCGATCAAATTAAAGATGAATGAGTAAATTACCAAAACATTGACAAGCAAATTACCATAGCATGGACAAGCAAATTACCGAGCAAATTAACATATCAAATTAGCCAGAAATTCAAGGTTCATTATTTGAAAATATACAGGCGAATCAAATGACCTTTTAATTTTCTACTACGGGCAGCCGTGCGGGTACCACTAGCACAATATATTTTAGAAAACCAAAAATCTTCATTGTTACATTACCATGTATTACTCTATAAAAGTATCTGTATTGCGGTAAAATGATGATGCAGTTATAATAATTTTGTAAATTTGAGTAAAGTAAACTTCAATATCCTATTGTTTGTGCTCTTTAATGAAACTATTCCTTTGAAAAAAGGGGTGGTTTAAAAGGTTCTCTTAAGCATTAAAGTTTGAATATCCCAGCTCTAAGTCAACTTTTTTCTTCCTGATACCTTGCTGTTTCTTTTTTGCTATGATTTCTATAAACTTAAAAATATTTTTGTTGATTTTTGAATTAAATTTTCGCAGGTATTAATTTCTGCATACTTTAAATACAATAAAAGCTAAATCTTGTTTTGATATTTTCAATGCTAATCAATACTGAATCTTCATTTTATTAAGTTTAGTAATTTTAGTTCTTTAGAGTTAATTGTGAAAAAATATTGTAATATTGGATTTAAAAATGATTAATTGAACCTGCAAAAAAGTAGCTAAAAAGTTTTTTTAATATGAAACTTGTTTGTTTCAGTTTTTAAAACAACCTCTTGCTAAGCAACCCTGTGAAAGGTTAATTGTTAGTCCTCGTCGTCAAATCGTCTTGGAAGGAGCTCTTCAGCTTTTAGGTATGCCATTACATATTTGCTGCAATTAATCGCTTTTTTTTTAAATCTATAACATGAAGTAACCTTTGACCTTGTAGTTGTGCAATCTCAGAGCAACATGTTAAATGGACGAGATATCTTTGTCAAGAACCTCAAGATAGTTAAATATGTTTCTATGCATGTCTTTCTTTCCTCAACTTTTATATCTAGTATTTTGAAACAGAATGTACAAATTTAAAAAACATTTTACTCATAATGGACCAACAAAGTATGAATGGTTTAATGCTGAATCGCTTATATTCTAGTATAATCTTTAACCAAGGCTACAAACCTCTAGAACTGATTGTAGACAAAATAATATAAGGAATGATGTGCAAAGATAATTAGAGATGAGAAAAATAAGAGATGAAGAATTATGACGATTACTAATGCACAATAACCATTGATTGTTGTAAACAGTCATCAAAAGAATTTTAAAAAGAAAGAAACAATCTGCAACGTGTTAAATATTAAATACGTATCTGAATAAGCTTTTATAGACATTTTCATTTATAATTGCCATGAAAGTATTATATATTTGTGTGAAATGTTATTCTTAAATGTAAGTAAAGCTTATGAGTATGATTGATACATTGACCTCTAGTTCTGAGGCATAAATATTCTTAAACTGGATTCTAAACTTTGCTTGTTGTTGCTCATTAATATTGGAACTGCAAGCAGTATCATGGGAATAACTTTGTGATTCATGCTTCCTACACTATTTAACTATGTAATGCGTCACGATAAAGCTTAACCGCAGAGAGATGGCGAATTAACTAAAGGCAGAAGCAGTTCATTTTCTAGTGCATTGAAATCACGCAAATACAGTACACTCCTGATTGTCTGCGAGTAGATTATCCGCAAGTGCAAAAAACAAAAACAAATGACGGATTTTTTCAAAGTATCTTACATTTTTAAGTTTGAAGGGCACGTGAAACACAAGCAACAGACTAGTCAGGTATAATTTGACAAATAAATTAGCTTGCCTGAGCATTATCTCTCACTTTCTTTACTACTTCTACAAATGCTTCGGCATACAAAATGCAATTAATTTTTAATGCACGTACTGCACATATATTTTCACTCTTTATACGTTGTATCACATATTATGTACCATAAAATAGTTTTTGGACAAAGACAATTTTTTCCTTATTTGCACCACATTTTAAGCCTTTTACAGATTATCCGTGGTACCCGTGCCACTCGATTCCGCGGATAATCGAGAGTGTACTGTAGTAAAAACTTTACTGTTCAATGTGTTCTTGCTGATTCTCTCTATTGTGTTCTGTTTCCACTTTCAGTTCATAATCCCATCTCCCAGTGGCACAGCTATAGCCTAGCTGGTGCAGAAGTAAACAACTCTGTGGTTGCCAAGCGACAATTTGGGACTCAGCCCTTTTTTCCTGCCACTTGCCCTGAGAGTTACATATCTTGCTCTCAGTGAGCTAGCCACATGCATGTCATTTTCTTCAATTACACAAAATAAATAACATTATCCCCTCCCTCCTATTCAAAGCTCAATTAAACATAACCACTATTTCCCTGGCTTATAAGCCATAGTCGATCTGGGATATTACTGGCTAATGTTTCACCTGGCATTCCTTAGGCTTGTTCAGAGCATGATTGATTTCATGAAATTCTGGTCATAAATGTGCTATGTACATGTTGAACCTCATTAGATGGGGCAACCACCTCAGATTTGATATTCCTGCTTCTGATTGGCTTACCCTCTTTGCTGTTGAGATGATTAGCCAATTAAAGCAAGAAATAAGTAAATTAAATAAAAATGCTTAAGAAATTTAAAGTAAGAACAAATTGTAATCATCCTTAAATTTTTTTAATAAAGTTATTATATTTTTAGGGGTTCTAGCCTACCTTCCTAATTGTAATTATATAATATTATTTTTGCTTTTTTTTTTTTATATCACCCTTAGAATAATTTAAAGTTGTAACTGCAGCTGAAATTTTATTTATCGGTATCTTTTACTGGCTTCACAATAGACAAATACACATAAAAAAAAGAGAAAAAAAAAGGTTTTTAAGTCTTAAAAGCCTAACATTAGTAATGTATAGTTTGATCTTTCTGTTGTATGAAAATTTCAATTGATACTTCACTAAGTTTATGTGCTGTTAGTGAAAACATAATTATAATATTTTTATAATGAAATTTTTTGCTGATTACAATCAATAAATATTTCTTATAGATAGTGGAAAACCTTCTGAAGCTTTTGTATTGTTATTTGATGACATGCTGCTTATAACGAGGCGTAAAAAAGGGCTTCACAAAAAAGTATGAATAATATTTTGATTTTTGCAGAAGTTATGCATGTTTTATTCATTTTACTTCATGCATTTCAGTTTAGAAATAAAATTTTCTGTTTCATTTCGTGTGAATAAATATGCAAATTTACTTACTTTTTCTCATCTGGAGACAGCTTTTCCAATTGAAAATCCTTCAATTTTTTTCTTCTAGTGGCCATTAAAAATGGCTGTTTCTTTCTTGATCTCAGCTTTCCGCGATATTTAAGTCATTAATGTTGAAGTAACAAAATAAACCGTTCAATTATTTTTAGTCATAAAGAATTGTTCTTAAGTAAAGTGAAAAGTATGATTTAGCTGTTGTGGGTGGTATCGTAAGTACATTTTAAATTTAACACTAAAGATAAAAACAGCATGAAGGATGAAATCAGGTCCGCGTTACTTCCTCTCCTATTGCTATGTAAGGTGTCTGGATTTTCTGCCAGGGTGGGCAGATATACCAATTTTTAGGCTGGGTACTTGATCCTGCATGCTGTTCTTTGCTTTTCTTGAATTCTGGCTAATTGATTGATGTTTATGCAGTGGAATTTCTGGAATCTCTGACAGCTAGGCAGTTTTATGGAAGCAAAGTGTCAACTTGTTTAACTTTTCAGATTATTCTGATTAATTTAATTTGGCTAGTCAAGTTAATGACTAGGGAATTGTTATTCTAGTTTACGTACATTGAAGAGTGGTTTAGCAATACAATGAATGATGAAGAGCAAGTTTAATCAAGTTTTAATAGTTCAAAAATATGTTGCTAACATGTCGTTGAAAGGACTGTAGATTTTTCAAACTGGAAGCATATCATCTTTTTTTTTTTTTTAATGGAATTTCTTCAACTCAGACTTGCTATTTGTGTCATATTAATTATTATATTAAACCTTCCTTTCTTAGTTTTCATTATTTGTTTTTTGATCTTTTAGTGCAAATTATATATTTATATTTATGTATCTTTCTTAATAGAAGTCATCTATTACTGAAAATTGGGCTTCAACTTGCAACAAAAATGCCTCTTCTCATGAAGCAGGATACAAGTATATAGTTTATAAGCAACCCCTTTCTTTAGACAGGTTTTTTATACATGATGTTAGCACTCAGGATGGAACAGGTAAGTAGTACTGTTGCAATAATTTTAAGCTTTGCTGTTCTAATTACAGGTATTCATTTTCATGTGAGTAATATTATTTAATTCATCATTTCAATTTTATTAGGAAAACTTAAATTTCAGGTATGTTAAAGTTGCATTAAAATTTCTGGTGATTTTTTTCTTAAATTTTATTAATTATATTGAGCTATGTTTTCTCAGAATTATGAAAACAAATTTTAAAAAAATCTGAATGCCGTTTTAGTCCCAGAAAGTAAAGCTTCAAAGAATTTATTGACATTAAAAGGAAGTCAAACCAGAAAAAAAAAAAACATTTGTGGTTTGATTTTTTTGTGAAACTGTTTTTATTAAAAATGTTTTTCACAGTCGATATTTTTTTAAATACCTAGAGTACTTTAAAAGTTATGACAAAAAATCTTCAATTATCCATGGAAACATATTTATCGTCCCTGAAACAATCTCCTCAATTCCTGAAATCTTGTAATAACATTTTCATGTATTTTACTTTATACTTAAATCAAAATTTCAATCTGTTTACACTTTTATTTCATCAATCAGTTTTTTCTAAAAACTCATTTGTTAACACATTGGAAAAATAGATTTTTTATTTATATGGGTCAAAAAAATGGAATAATCTATTCATTCAATGTGAATTTTAAAAAGTAGCTAAAATATTTGCATACCTGTTACCCTATAGTTTGCACAAGCATGGAGCTTAGGGCTCGGATAACTTTACGCTCTTTTAAAAACCTTTTATTGCTCAAAATGGGTTATCAAGATGATAAATAGGAAAAAAAGGAAGCTACATATTGTATCATTTTTTAAAGTTAGAGAAAAAAAAATATCCAACGTAATTCAAATGAACATTTTACAATCTGTGGTATGTCAGATTTTAAAGGAATATAGAAGGACTGACCAACTAAAAAGTAGTCGAAGAATACGAGGTAGAAAAATTGTAACACCTGGCCGAGATGAACCCAAATCAATGTAAATCGTCCAAAATAATCGCTGAATAATGCTTCTTACATCCGTAAGTGTTGGGAAGAATGTGTAGTTATCTTGTCCACTCCAACTACACTTGGACGGTTGCATAAATTGCAGTTTTAATTGCGGATCTACGAAGTAAGACCTAAGATAAACATGAAGCAGAAACATGCACGACTCTCCTGGAGCAAAGAGAAGCTCATACAGGGGCAACAAGGTTGGAAAAGTATTCCATTCAGTGATGAATCTTTTTTTGATATATCTATGAACAAAAAAAGGTGTTCGGGTTTGGTTTGACGTTTAAAAAGAAAAGTGTATGAGAAATCTTGTGTAAGACATTCTCTCCACTTGCACACATCCTTCTTGGTTTGTGGGTGCATGAGGACTGCTGGAATTGGAAAGTCATATAGATCTTAAAATAAAACAATGCGTGACTTCCGCTGTTTATCAATAATACTGCATGATACTTCATCTGAGGCATAGCAGTTACACATTTTATCTTTCAGCAAGATTCTCATGTGAGGTGTCATGTCTCTAAATCGACTCATAGATTTTAAACAGAAAGAGGAATTTTGGTATTAAACTAATCAAGAGAATGTACCAATCTCAATACAATAAAGAATTTGTAGTACCTCAAATCTAAAGAAAGTGGTTCAAGACCTGGTGCTTGCCAACAAAATTGAGCTCATTGCCGCATTGAAGAGGGTATGGAAACTGTCAGAAACGATTAATGTAAACAAGTGGCAGAATCCGTGTGTGAATAGATTAAAGCATTGAATCTAGTAAAAAATGACGCATTCTAGTATTGATATTGTTTCTTTTGAATGTGTTTTTTCCCCATTTAATTTGAATATTCTAATTTTTTGTCTCAATGAAAATCTTCATCACTATAAACTTTTGGATTATTCTGTCTAAGATTATTTTTAATTGAGTATATTTGAAATGAAATGCACACTTCAAGGTCTAAGAAAGGTGGCACATTCATTTAAATGCCTACTTTGCACTGATATTGCTTAGAATAAACTTTTTTCCAAAAAGTGGGAAGTATTATAATATTTTGAATTTCGGTTGTATGCTTGTATATATATATACAGACATAGTGAAAGTGTTTTCAAATATGTTATTTGCTATATTTGTCTGTATACAAGGTTTTTGTACTTAAAATGTCCACAAAGCAATCTATTTTTTTATAAGAAATGTGTCATATATTCTGGTTTATATGTTCAAAAAATAGGACAAAGGTTCAAAAATCTGAAGATTTTTGAAATTTGATTTTTAAAAATATGTTATGAAACCTTTGTTTCTTAGTTTTTATTTTAATTTTGATATTTTAAGTACATTTTGATATTTTATAGTCATATATCTTAGAGGTTGAAGAGGTTCAAAAATCTGAAGATTTTTATCCCTCTAATGACAATCAGTGCATTGAGGAATGTGATCTAGATGTCAAAACTTTGAAATTTCAGTCACAGAAAATATTTATTAAATTTTGTTCATACTACTATTTAAAATCTTTTTTTGTTATGTGTGGGAGAGAGGGTGTAGATCCCCCCCCCCCCCCGTGAAGAAATGTTTTACTCAGTAAGATATTGCAATTGAAGGACTAAATTGAATCGACATGACTGAAAAAATTTAGATAGGTATATTAAAGTGTTTTTCTTCAAGAAAAGAGGAGAGATATTAAGCAAAAAAATCCATTGCCAAATAGATTATTGCTTACTCTAAAAAACGTAGTGCGTTTACTTTTCTTAATTTTCAGCCAGTATACCATGCTTAGATGCTATTATAATTTGAGCTCTAAATTCTACATTTTTATTTTTATTTATTTATTTTTCTTTTTTTAATTCATTTTCTTATCTTTTAGCTAACAACTTGAAAAATGCTTTCGTTTTGGTGTGCTTAAATAGATTTCAGCAAATAGTCACTGTACATACATTCCAAGCACCTAGTGAATCAGTTAAGGTAAGTGACATTCTCAAAAGTATGAGCTATAATTTGATGTTAATCAAACTTTTGTTTTTAAAAAAAGTTCTTTCTGAAATAGTATTAAAACAGAAAAATGGAAAATAAAAAGCTTGTGTGTAGTAATGTATTTAAAGTGAAAGGCTATATATTTTTACCAATACAGTGAAACCTGTGTACAACAATACTGTCTATAACAATAAACCTGTCTATAACAATATTTTTTTAGGTCCCAACAGTATCATTGTACACAGGTTTTACTGTATTTGGATGTTATTTACGAATTATTAAGTGTTGTACTTTTACATCAATAATTATTTGCTTTTGAAATAAAATTCATGTATTGTAAATATTTATGAAATATTATGAAGAGGAAATTTCAATCAGTATATTGGTATAATTTATGAGTATTCACAAACTACTTAAATTGAAAGTAAAACTACAAATTACTTTTAATGATAGAAGTATAACATATTATTTGTTGGTAATATTTTTTAATCATGAGAAGCTATTAACTAGTTACTTCATTTTCCTGTTGCAAAGAGTCAGTCGAAGTGTGTATATTACAAAGAGAAGAGGCAGAGACAGAGGTTATGGTTTTAGTGCATGAAATTCTTCGAATGAGAAATTTGCACTTGCATTTGAATGTTCTCAATTGGCTCTCTGTAATTGTAATACTGGTTCAAATTCAAATTGAGTGCTATTCATCTCTAATTTAAATTGAAAGTGTGCTTTAACAATCCTTACATAAACAAGCATTTATATGGTACTTACTAATTAGTATTAAGTTTATTTGCCATTTTAATTGTTTGTATGCAAAATAACTTTTGTTGACTGACATCATAAATTTCTATGCCAAAGCTTTGCTTTTTACTTTCTTCTATATCTAATATATAGAAGAAAGTATTGGATTCGTTTCGAATTTTGATGGATTCAAACGTTTTGAGGTGTGCTGAGTCCATTTCGACTATTTTTGGAAAATGTCTGTCTGTCTGTATGTGTGTGTGTGTCACGTCTGTGTGTTACCAATTTTTTGTAGCCGCTCTACAGCAAAAACTACCGCATGAAATCGAACGAAATTTGGTACACATATGTGCCCCTATGTGAACTTGTGCCCATTGGGTTTTGCCGCGAATTCCTCCAAGGGGGGTGGAGCAGTGCAACGTTTTTTGAGTTACGCATGCTTGCTATTCCTCAGGAAGTAACTGGCGGAATCAAACAAAATTTGGTCCATATGTTGCCATTAACAGGAAAAGGTGCTGATTCAATTTTGGTGTCAATAACTCAAACGGGGGTTGAGCTATAGAACGTTTTTTGTCGTCAATTGTGACTGCTGTATCTCAAGAAATAATGAACGGAATGAAAGAAAAATTTATCGGCAAGTAGCCCTTAGTGGGTATAAGAACTGATTTTATTTTGGTGTCAACAGCTAAAAAGGGGGTAGCGCAATCGCCCGTTCTTTTTTTCCATTGTGAGTGCCCTATCTCAAGAAGTAATGCTACGTTCTGGTTGAAATTTGGAATATATGTGAGTCCGTATGTAAACAGTCTTTGGTTCAATTTTGACGCCAATCGCTCCAAGAGGTGTTGATTTTTTTTTTTTTTTTTTTGCTAATAAAAATAGCTTTATTAATGCAGCAATAAGAAAGATAAATCGTAATAGATTGTCGTCTGCGTATTTCTCGTGATTTTAATTGTATGGAAATGATCGGAAATATTATCTCAATGATTTAAAATTTTTAACTGTTGCCATTTTATGTTTGTAAACAAATAAAATATTTGTAATTAATTCAAGCAAGGCTTTTAAAATAACTTTCAATTTTCGCTCTTTGCTTTGCTTTTGCAATAATTCAGACATTGGGATGGTCGTCAAGTTTTTGCATGTGTAATTTTGTTTTTGTTGGGAATATTGCTTCCTCATCAAGCATGGGGAGGGATCAGAAAAAAAGAAAAATATAGAAGAAAGTTTCGTGATGGCCACAACATACTAGTTTGAAGTTGATATCTGTACTCGATGCTTTTAGTGTAATTAATCCCCCCCCCCCACTCTTTGGTTACTTTTTTTTTCTAAAACTCAAAAGTTGTTACTTATTTGGTTATTTATTTTATTCATTTTTTTATTATTATTATTTGAGCATTTATGTGAGATTTTTGGGTTTTGCCAAAATATTTCTATGTATTTAGCATATTTCAGCATCCACAAAATATAGTTCGGATTTTAAAAGAAGGGGTACATTTTAATCTCAGTTTTAACGACAAATTTTGTACCTCCTGCTTTGTTAAGGCTACTCCACACTGTTGATTGCTAATATGCATGAAACTGCAGTCTAAGGTTCTATAAGCGATCTGTTTGGTATTTCTGGTGTATTTCCTCGCTCATGCATGGCGGGGGGGGGGGGGGGGGGGGTCTTCATAATTTCTTTCAAATCTTTTTGTTTCCAATCTTTTAAATTTTTAATACAAAATTTGCATTGCATAAATGGACTCAAAATAATGTTTAACTAAAGTTAGACTGAGGAAATCAGAAAACATTGCACTCCATGCTTAATGTAATCAGAAAACATTGCACTCCATGCTTAATGTTTAGGACTGTATTGTTTTTATGCTTTAAAAAAATACTGTTCAATCAATCTAAAGAAAAAGTATATTTGTTCTAATTCCGAAAATGCAAAGAAATAAAATAAGCAAATGAGAAATAGCAATAAAAATTGAACAATGTATGCATTTTTTTTTCTTTTTTTGATATAAATAATCTTTACAAAAATATGAAAGGAAAAAAAAGAATAAAGATGTTCAGTCACCTTTGGAATTCAATCTTAGAATTGTCTGAAATTGGCCTATGATTTGATATTTACACAATATAAATGTAGAATTCAATTTGAATCTGAATTCAAGGTAAAAATACCATTATGAATGTTAACAGTTAGGCAGAAGGAACCTTTTTTCCCCCTGTCTTCAAGGCTTAATTTGCATGAACTTAATTCAGTGTACATTATTATTATTTTTTTTGCCATGCTTTGTATATGATATATTTTACTCCTAAGTACTTATTTTTTGGTATGTTTTTTAACAATCTATCATTTTAAGGACTTATTTCATTCACATGTTTGAACCGGATAATATGTCTGTAACTGTTTAGTTATACAATGTAGGGTTGTCCATCGCCTCTACCAAAAGCAATTCCAATACTATGAAGATCTCTAGGAACAAGACCCCCTTAAAAAGGAGGAAAATACTCCTAAAAACACCCTATAAGAATTTCAATTTTGCAGTCTGTGTCATGACTCCCCCCCCCCCCTTTTTCCACTTGGTGAACACCCCGTATAATAACACCAAAAAGTGAAAACATGACTCATTAGCAGAAACCTCAAGCAAACGAGAACTGCCCGAAAAGTGCAGTGAACTTTGAAATAAAAAAGCTTACATTTCAAAATAGTTTTATTAATGATGACAATTTATTTTTCTTTTTCACATAATTAATGTTTTTCTTGAAAAAAAAAATTACGGTAATTTTGAAATGTAAGATTACAAAATGTGTAAACAAATCAGAGACCAGAAAAATGGAAAATGCTTGTTTCCAAGCTATGAGGATTTGATTGAATTGACTTTATTTGCATTTTATTTAAATGTAGATAAATCTTCAAATATATATGATATTGAACTCTTGACAGAATCTTTGGGTGACAAAATTAAGGGACACAATGGACCGATGGAAACGGACACTTCAAAATACAGTATTCCGAAATCAAAGAACAGCTTCCAATACTTCGACAACAACGGCGCTTGTGCAAGCTCCTAGCCTGTTGACAACCGTGAAGTAGCAACGACTGGTCAATGGAAGTCACATGACTTTCATTGCAGTCGACCAGAGTTAAAGCTCCCTTATTGGGTAGCTTTGATGAAGTCACTAGCACTGCTGCTATCCACAAGTGCCAAAGCATTTCCTGACACTATTTTCGTAATGGTTTGAAATTTTGAAACTATGAAAGCAGGAATTCTAGTCATGATTAGTTCCGCTGCCTGTGATCGAGAGTGAGATATTTAATTTTTTGTTTTATTGTTTTGTTCATATTTAAGCCTGGGATATCAAATACTATACTTGTGTTATTTTTAAAAAATTAAGAATGTTGAATGTATTGAATTTTATTTTTATTCTGGTACTAGTAAGAGTAGTTTTATTTAAATCCGGTTATTTTAAAGAAAAACAATAGATAAATTGTGCATTTTCATTTGACAAACCTCAAACACATGTACACATATATACATCTTGGTAAATTTATGCTAAAACACACTGGAGTGGTGTTCCAGTACTTCTATTTTGAAAAAAACAAATTCACCATTCACGTAAAATTTGTAAAGACTCAGGGCTCAACTATTTCTTATTGGTTTTTTGAGACTGAAAAATTTATAAATTCACATCTGATATGCATATACAGTCAACTCTTCATAATTTGAAATCCCAAGGGACCGACTAAACCGTTTGAGTTGTTAGTAGTTCGAGTTATAGGAAATTTCTGCAACAGTCTCAAGTTTGGGACCCAATAAAAACTTCGAGATAAAGGAACATTCGAGTTATCAAGATCCGACTGTATATCTAACGTATACTCCAAGTTAAATTGAATAGCTGCATAGCAAGACTGGTTCCATAATAGTAGCCTAAAGCAGTTGCGTTCATTAGCTCCTTGTTAGCATCTTGTTTAGTTCAGTTATTTCAGGAACAACAATATTTATAAAACAAAATCAAGCAAACAAATAAAATATCTTTCAATGGTCTTCTCAAAGAGTTGTAAAAGCTCTCTGGTTTGTGTACATCATATATTTAAGACAACCAACCTAAAACCTTCTGTAATGTAACTACAAAATATTCCTTCTCAGCGGCAGCATATTTCAAAAATCAGTGGGGAAACTCAAGCTAAAGCTAGGATCAAGAAAAAGGGAATGTTTGGAAGGAAAGAGGGTAAAATTTTAGCCCTTAAAAATACATTGTAGTTTGTTTGTTTTTTTTTTTTTTTTTTTTTTTGAATAAGAAATACTTGATGGAAAACATCAACAATTATTGTACTGGTGCTTTTTTTCTAAAATAATAAATGAGTGCAAACAAAAAATTAACAATAGTTGTAAAACTATGTTTTGCTCATAAAAATGTGAGTCAAAACCTGACATAGTATACAAACATAATACTTTAGTTTGTTCTTAGGGGAATCATGGCCCCCATCAAGTATAAATAATAAAGAAGTTTTCCGTCTTTACAGGACACATTTTTATCCTGAGTCAAGTCTGCTTTTATCAAACTCTATGTCCCTCAACTCAATGAAAACAATACTCATTCTGCTATGCAAGAAATAAGGAGAAAAATTAAGATTTTGTCCTGTATCTTGATTACTCTTACTAGAGGTACTTGAACATCCTTACAAACCCTTCGGGAAGGAATCAAACACCACATTACTCAGAGTTGGCACCCCCTAGAACACAATCCCACTCCCGCCCAAAGACAAAGAGCACTTGATACAAAGCTGTATTTACCCGAGATATTTTTAAAAAGTGCTTTGAGGAGCGCCCTTTTCCCGGGTTCCAAACTAACTTGTACAAACTTGCACGGTTATAAAGGCTAAGGCGAGCTCCTGACTCCTGAGCACTGCAAGACAGCACTTTTGTAGGTTTGAAAAGTTGTTTTCAAATTCATGGTCTCTAGTAATATATTTTGCTCTTTATCTCCAGCCTTGAATTGAGTTCAGCGTAGGACCTTTCGCTAAAATAGAAACCGTTACATCTGCTGTTCTAATTAATTGTGAAAATTTGAACAATCTTTGTTTGATGCAGAAAAAATCTCTTTCAAACAACGTCAAACGTTAAGAGGTGTCTTAAATCTTTCAACCCTTTAAGGCAATTTGCATGAAAGTTTTGCTTAAAAATTAATTACCAAAAAACTAATTCAAAATCTAAAATAAAAAACCCAGGTACAAACCCTTGGGGCTCGAAGTAGTTTTATACAAAATTTCATGACTGTAGGTTCTATGGGGACTCTTTTTGTTCAGCGTAATAAATTTCCAATGCATAAAAGAAGTTTTGATACTAATGAAAAAAATTTTGCGTTTGTTGGGAGTCCATTCGGCCGCAAGCATATTAAATATGGAAGACCACTTAAATATAATTTTTTTTTTACTTACAACTTAAAATATAAACGCTGTGCATGTTGCTGCTGGCAGGTATGCAAGCGGGAACCAGAATGAATAAGTAAGCGACTTGCTTTATAAAATAAATTCATTACTGTTTCCATACACTCGGTGGTTAAACTTTTCAGTTAAAAATCAAAATAAATGCAAATTCAACTAGAATAAGCAAAAATACAAGTTCTCCAGACATTCCTTGACAAAGGAGTGGGCTAAAAATCAAGTGAAAATGATAGCAATACATTCAGCATTTTATTATTACTATTCTTATTATTTTAGTAAATGCCAGACAATATTTTGATTTCCAGGTTTTGTCTCCTTTTGTTTTAGAACTTAGCAAATAATTGCTGTTTCCTTAGATATTGCATTGTATGCCTTAATTTGTGTTTAAAATTAAAGAAAAACTGGGAAAAAAGTTTACAGATGCTAAAAAAGAAACTTTTTTTAAAACAACTTATTCCTTAATATATCCGTAGAATCTTGATCAACTTATTTACCTTTCAATGCAATCATGTTTTAATTGAAGATCAATTGTTTGCTGAGTTCTGTTGTTTTATGTCTAGAAGCCGATTTTATGAAAATTGGTAAACTATTGGTGTGCGTGTGTGTGTATAAAACAAAATATTGCTAGTAACATGTTACAAATATTCTTTGGATTGCTATACATAAATGACTAAGAAAATATAATTGTTGGCACTATTTTTATATCTACAAAGTTAATACTCTTTGTACTCAAAGATTTGTAAAAGATCAAAAAGTTGTGCTTGCAAGAAATATTTTGCCAAGTACAAATTGAACCAAATTGAATTATTTGCACCAAAAAATAGTTTTTATTTCAAGTTTGTTGTTCAAAAATTGTATTTTTCTTTAAAAATCTTACTACTAGAGATTATAATGTATTTGTTACATTCGTAAATATTTATTTTCAGTTGGGAAATATTTTACGTATTTTCAGCGAATTAAGAAAGAAACTAAAGTTAAAATTAAGATTAAAAAAATTTATAATAAAAAAATACCTCTTGTTGGCTGTTAATTTTGTCTGTAAAGAAATATATTGATTGAATTTCTTGTAAATTTAGGTAAAACATGGTTTCCCAGAAATTTGTACATCAAGACTTTTTATCTTGTTTCTGAACATATGCTTCCATTTTCATTATCGCTTTAGAACTGTTCACAATTAATGGTTTGCCAAGTGTAAATATAATAAGTTGTGGTTTCATTTTTTATTACATGCAAAGCAGTTCAGTTTTTTTTTACGTCATCCACCTCCTCCATTCTGTGTAATATCCCATTTTCCCCCCATTGTTTAATTTTAAACTAGTTGTAAATCTTTAAAAATATCGTAACTTCTGTTATTGCATTTTTTAAATCTCTAAGCACATTGGCTAAAATTTTCTGTTGAAATGTTTCTTGCGCAGTGTTTAAAGAACTATATGAAGCTATATATACCAAAATAATATTAATGTTTTGAAAAGTAAATCATCAAAATGAGTTCTATTAATGCAAACTTGTTTAATGAAGAACACAACTGATGAACACAACAGTTATATGACCAGCTTTAGTTTGCTATTTAGTTTTCAACTACGAACAAAGCAGAAAAATTTGCTCACTGCACAAATGAAAATTTTTGCATAGTCGCATTCAAAATTTTGTGCCTGAGTGAAAATTTTATGTGCTTAACCCATATTGGTTTTTGTTTTGTATTTTATTCTTTCACACAAGGTTTTAATATTCATTAGAGATATCATGCTTTATCTGTAACCACTGAAGCCCCAAGTTAAGCAGTAATGAGAAGAACTTTTAGATTCCATTTGGATAAACTTGATTTTTTTCAATAATTTTACACAGATAAGCATATTGATTTTTTCCTCATTATACAAGACTGGAAAACTATGTTATGGGCAACTTAGTTTTAAACATTTTGTTTATACTGCAGCAAGTTTGCAGTATTGTTGGCTTACAGTAGCATCTCTACTATAGGGGGTAGCATCTGTACTTTAAGGGAACCAGTTGCCCTATCCCCACTTGCTTTGAAAAAAATTAATGCTTTATTTATAAGTGGGTGTGACTTTTTTTCTGCTAAAATTTGCATTGAGTGTACAGCCTTTGCCCCCCCCCCGGCCCCTCCTTCCCAGAAAAATCAAAAAATGTCAGGCCTGCTGTATTCAATTGCAGAATACTTTTATGTTTTGAGCATATCATGTAATGTAATTCATTTAGTGAATTTTTCTTTAAACAGTTTTATCGATTGCATCTAATGGTTTGTTAAAGATAATTATGGAGGTTTTTATCCTTATATTAACCGAGTTAACTTGTGTAAAAATATATAAGTGAAATTTTAAATAACGTTAATACAAGCAGTCTTTCAAATGCGTACCTAAAAGTGCTATTACTGGATTTTTATTTAAATTCTCATTTTCTTTAAAGCAAATAGCATATTCAAGTTCGTCTACAAGAGACAAACTTAAATTCAATATGAATTAGAAGATTTTAGCATCAGAATTCAATATAGATTAAAATTTAAAATAAAATTATAGCACATAGTAAGATAAAAATATAAAGTATCTGTCCACACAAATCAAAACTATCTGCAGTAATGAAAAACAATTTTAAGGTGGGTAGATAAATTTTTAGTAAGGCATTGCCCTTTGCTTTCAATCATGCATCCATTAAGGCAACAGATGATTTTTTTTTCATTAATTTATCTGCACATTTTGAAGATAATCAATGTTTAACATTGATAGTGATTAACGACTATCATTAGACGCACATTTCCACAGCATTTGTATCCACACAGCAGTAAATGTATCCGCGTCTGGATTATCTAGCTATGTTCAAATTCTCTTTTGAGTTATTAGTTTTTCAAGTCTTCTCAGATTTTTGATACATTTTGATACTTTAAAATTTTGCTTTTGCACCTCTACATGACCTACCAAACCGTAAAAACTATTGTGTCCGACAAGTTTGTTAATTTTCAATCTAATTGAAGCAAAAATGTAGAACTCTCTATGAGGTATTTAAATAAAAATCCGTAGCATGGCAATGCTTTACCCTACTATTGCACAATTTGACAATCAGTAATTATGTAGACAAATGTTTATGATTACATTAATCCATCAATGTGGCAGTTCCAACTCCTAAATTTAGTTTTGCAACTTGAATCTCACTACAATAGATATTTTTAAATTGAGATTTTCTGACAATCTTCCAAAACTAGGTAATGTGAGATTGATACAAAAACAATCACAAAGAAGATATGTATGACTGTCCCATTTTTGTACCGTGTCATCCATATTTTGCACATGACATATATCCTCTTCACTTCTCACATTGTACAAAATGCATTAGTGTCTTTCAAGCTTCTTCTCTTAGGAAGGGCGACAACAGTTTATCGAGGAATATTGATGTATTTTATGTCAATATCCTCTTTTGAGATGATTTTTAAAGTATATATTTTCATAATGATTCTTGTAATTGAAATATATAAACATGAATTATATATATATATATACATACACATATACATGCAACACATCGTTATGTAGATATTCATTGCATTGAAACTGTGTGATATATGCCATTGACATCTTTTTATCAAAAAATTTGGAGGCAAAATGTGTATTGAAATATTTCGGAGCTGGAGCTGAGAGTATTTAAAGAAAGAAATTTAATTCAAAGCATGAAAAATGCATATTTACTTATTTATTTCCAACTTTAGTTGCATTTTTTCATGTACTTTTGATTTTAAAGCTCCATATAATCCACACTGATATGTATGTTACACGAAGTTCAAAGTATTTACTACTTATACTCTTTTTTTCTCTCTTAACAAAATTAATTGATCATTAAAGTGATATACATTTACCGTATTACCCCGCACTACCCTGCATGCCGGAAAAAAGCGAGATTGACCAGCATGCCGGGAAATTCAAATTTTCCGACATGCCAGATAATTTGAGGTTTATTTTGCAACAAAACAAGAGTAAATTTCCCCATTCAGTTCAAATCAGAAAACAAACCACTGTAAAGAAAAAATGAATAAATGCCGAAAGTAACCTTTTTAAAAAATGTGTATTGCATATAATATGTGCTTGTTATTTATGGTAAGTCATTATTAATGGATTTAATTATATGCCAATAAAGTAATCAATTCAGAAGCAATCATTGTTACTGCAATTCGTTCATAATTTGTTTAAATAAATTATTTTAGGTTTCTTTTAGAGAGGTAAGTTTCATTTTTATTTATTGAATAGCTATGGTAAATTCTTTAGCATGGTTTAAGGGCGGTAACTTGCTGCTTAAATGTTTTCTTACTTAGTTTTAATTTACTTTTTATAAAATTAATCGTTATTAAAAATATTTTCCTTGTTAAAATAACAAATGACATTGTTAGTAAATATTTCTACAAAATTAAACTGTCCATTACTACTAATAAATATGTATTATAGAACTTGTGTTCATTTTTAAGCTGAAGATATATATTTTTTATTAAAAAAAATTTTTTTTTCCTAACCTCAATTTTTCCTGCATGCTGGAAAGAACCAGGCAAGTGTTATTGAAAATCTGGTGACCCCCGAATTTTACGGCATGCGGGGTAATACGGTAATAACAAAATGTACTCTTTGTGGATATTGTTAATATAAAATATTTATGCTCCAGATTAATGCAATCCTTTTAATTTACGACTGTCTAATTAAAAAGCCTGTTTAGTATAGATCAGTGGTTCTCAAACTTTGTTGACTCATGGAAGCATTAAGCTATGTCAACCCTTTAAATATTATCACCAGCCAGTGTATAAAAATACTTCTTATTACAGGGGTGATTGTGAGTTCATCAAAAAAATACCCGATAGTTTCAAAGCGAGAAAGGGTGGCGGGTAATCTTTGGCCCCTATTACTTAAGTGCACCTTTGCCATAGTTTAAATAGTTCTGAGTCAAAATATTGCGTGCACATTTAATTAAATTTTTAATGATTACAAAGTTACTTTTGAGCTGGTGTTATACACTAACAACCAATAAGTATTTGGACACCTATGCAAATGTCGATATCTGCGGTCCTAAGGTACGCCACGGCCTCCGCCGGTATTTATCGTGTATGAAACAGCATCGGCTTTAGTCACATGCAAGACGCCTCGCAGTTCGGAGCTCTCTGATTTCGAGAAAGGAAAAATTATCGGGTATCACAAATGTGGCCGATCCTTAAGGGAAATTACTCGCGATCTGAAGTACCCAAAATCGACAGTGGCCTATGTGATTAAGAAGTGGAAGGTGAGTGGTCATTGTCGGAATGTGCCCCGAGTCGGCAGACCCAAGAAATTGGAAGATAGAGACCAACGAGGGCTGTCCAGAGAAATTCGGAAGAACCGCACCCAACCGATGGCCCTCATCCGCGAGGAGTTTCAACATTCATCTGGGAGTATTGTTTCATATAATACCATCCATAAGGAAGCACATCTGCTTGGTTTTCATGGTCATGCTGCTGCCCGTAAGCCTTTGATCACAAAGTCTAACTGCGCTGCTCGGTTAATGTGGTGCAAAGCACATCGAAATTGAACTGTAGATCAGTGGAAACAAGTTCTTTGGAGTGACGAATCAAGGTTCACCCTTTACCGATCGGATGGCAGGGTCTGGGTCTGGCGTCTACCTGGAGAACGTCTCCTGCCAGAATGCATTGTGCCAACAGTCAAGTTCGGGGGCGGTGGAATTATGGTCTAGGGGTGTTTCTCTTGGTATGGGCTGGGACCCTTGGTCCCCATTCATGGTAAGCTCAACTCCAATGCCTACTGCACTATTTTGGATGACAATGTGCTTCCTACGTTGTGGCAGTTTTACGGGTTGAACCCCTGTTACTTTCAGGACGACAATGCCAGTTGTCATGTTTCGACGTTAACCAAAGCTTGGTATGGTGCCAATGGAGTTCATCGAATGGACTGGACTGCCCAGAGCCCAGACCTGAACCCTATCGAGAACCTCTGGGACGAGTTGCATCGCCGAATTCAGGGGTGCACTCCCCGTGCAAAATCGGTGAAGGAACTTCTATGCCTTCTCTAAGCTGAGTGGAAGAAAATACCATTAGCTGTCATACAAAGACTTGTGGAAAGTATGCCCCGGAGGGTTCACGCTGTAATTGCCTCTCGTGGAGGCTCTACCAACTATTGATTTTGAATAAAGTTAGTTTTCTTTTTTATCACAGGTGTCCAAATACTTATTGGTAGTCAGTGTACAAATTATCTTGACATTTGTCCATCTTAAGGGATAGTTGTCCATCTTAAGGCTCTTGCAGGTATATTTGATGAGTATTATATAATTTAAAATAAATTGCGTTGGTAGGGAGATAAAAGCATAACGAAAAAAGAACATAATTCCGGTATTTTCAGACATGAAAATACCGAAAATACGTCCGAAAAAATGGAAAATACCGGACCACAATCACCCCTTTTATTAATTTTCAAAGAATGGCAGAAGAAAGTTACCAAAAAAGGCTTTCTTGTGTCACCAAAAATCCATACCATTTCCTCTTGCCCTTAAAATACACATATGGCATCTTTGCCTGCAACCCTTTTCGTTTTAGACTTTAAAACTAAGGAAAGGAACATACTTGGTTGCAAAGGAGATGTGAGAGTTTCTCTTGCTAAGGTGAAGTCTTACATTTCTGAAATTCACTACACCACAACAGCTGGGAAATTCTTATACCGGTCAAACTTCTTCCCCTGTCATTTTCGACCAGTCACGTGGACGAAATCGCATTCGATTTACCAACCTGAGGCTTTGAAGGATAAAGCTGACTGATTTGCAGTGACTAATCATCAAGTTGGATTTAGTTTTTTGTTTTATGATATGTATATTTTGTTCTTGTAGCATTAACTATGTATATTCAACTGAAGTATTGCTCATTTTGTGCACTGACGAAATGAATACGGGTAACAGAATATTTTAAATTTAAACAGGAAAAAAAAAGCTTTTTTTTTAAAAAAAGCTATACAAAACAATTATTATACAATCAACAAGGTTAAGGACTACTGATCTATGATGTATGGTAAGGACATGGTTGGTGATCTATGCTATGGATAGATTTCTTCGACCAGTTTTAATAAAGAGCTGTCCATAGTTTTCAAAAATCGTTCTACTGGTCTTGTTTTTTAACTTATGCTGAAGTTTATGGTTTCATTTCTGTTCAATTTTAAGTATGTTTATCAAAAAAAAAACAAACAAACAAACAAAGCATCAATTTTCAAATCTTGTTGACATTTAATCACGTTCCTGTTTCTAGTCTCTGGTACTCACCAAACCTCTTGCCGAAGGCGGTAATTCATTTTCAGTTAACATCGTATTGTTCTTTTTTGTTATGTCAGTATTTTGTTATAGTTGAAAAAAAAAGAAAGAAATCAGTGCATTCTACAAATCATAGTTTTCATCTTGTTCTTACAAAAATCAATTTTTCTCTTAATAAACGTAATCATTGTGTAACACTTTGTAAATTTCACATGCTTAATTAATTCGTTGTATTAGCGTGTTTTGTACAAAAATCTTGTTTGGTATCATTGGATTGCATTTATGTATAAATCAGTGTTATGTACTGTTACTAATAAAATGTTATTTGCTTGTTTCCGTAAGTGACCCTTCCAACAAAATTGCATGTTGTCAATAAAATGTATGTTTATTAAATGAGAGGTTTCTAGCATTTCTTTCTAAATTGTGTGCTTAACAAAATGTAATAGCATTAAGGAGTTAAAAAATATGCACATAATATAAGATAATGCAAATACCAATAAAACAACTATTTCCATAAACTGAGAAATTAGTTGAAATCCCTTCTTATTAGAAGAATAACTAAAATCCTATTAAGTATGAAACAAGACCTGGGACCGTGTGCGGGTATCTTAGCAGTAGATAAATACAAATCAATGTTCAATTCTTCCTTTTCATAGATTGTGCGTTGTTGGGTTGCGTCTGCTCAATCCATCAAAAGGAAGGATTGCACATCCAGGGCCGCCGCTACCAGCAATGGGGACCCGGTATCAATTCTAATTCCGGGCCCCTTCCTCATGACCCCCCCCCCCCCCCCGCCATTGCATATTTTTATACTGTCACTTAGTTTCCTCTCACTCATACACTTACTGATTTCAAAATGAATTGTTTAAAATTGTATTCATATGTGATGTTGCATTGCTTCGTTGCTTACGTAACTGAATTTTTAAATTTCAATATAAATTGAAAAACTAATTCGAAGTTGGCACAAAAATATGTTTTCAAATACAGTATCTTTATACAGAAAAAAATGTATGATTTGTCATGTTTGAGATAAGTGAAATTTCTTAACTCCAGCGTGTTTCTGGTAATGGCATAAGAGAAACTGCTTTGCAGCATTTAGTCCAATTAAATTTAATGAATGGGCTCCATAAGGGGAAAATAGATAAAGTGGGTTTTCGTTTATTCGGCTTTTGACTCTTTTCACAACACCCTTCATGTTCGACCCATTGTCAAACACTTATTAGTTTTACCTCAGGCCATACCACACATTAAGAGGGATATCGCGAGCCAGAACATACATATATATATATATATATATATTTATTTATTTATTTAAATGGAATGGGAAACCAAGAAAATGAAAGACAATTACAAACCAAAACTTGCATCCATTATTACTGCATGCTCATTTCATTGATACAAACTTAAGATCTGTTTTTTTGAAAACTAATACATGACTATTTGGCTTCAAATTTTGCAACTATCATTCATAAGACCAAATGAAGATATCAGTAGGTTTGGAATGTTTCAGAACATATTTTGCATTTCATAACATTGAACAAAATACACAGTGACGAGTCACATAGATCAGTTTCGCGACTCCCATATAGTCCGCGGATCGTAGGTTGGGCAACACTGCTATACATGACATTTCAGTCTTACACCAGCTATCTTTATGTATCCATTCCATGGTGAAATAAATTTAAGGCTGTTTAAAAGCTAATAGCCAAGAAGACAACAGTAGAAGCACTTGAGACAAGGGATCAACTTTTGAGAGAAATGGAAAATTTGCTCTCTGCAGCCTCGAAAATTGTTGACCGCCCATTTAGAATTGGAGCAATAAATTTGAGAGAAAAATATCCTGGATTGCTGGCCAAATGGAAAAAAGACAACTATAACATTCACTATGTACTCAGCTGGTTGTGACAGATTCAACTAAATGCTGTAAGTTGGCAAGAGATTTCATTGGTCTATTGTATATTATCGCTATGAGTACTTTCATCTCAAAATCATACGCAGGGGTGGAAAACCAAAAATTCATTTCTGTATCAGCTTTGTATCACCAAAAAAGCCAATTTTGTTTCAGAACGAATGGTTTTGTATCAGTAAAAATACCATTTTGTATCAGAATGATCAGTTTTGTAACAGGTGAACTCACGGTTTTGTAACAGAATCTTTAATTTTGTACAAGATCACTAGCAGTTTAAAGCAAATATACAAAACATTTATAACAAAAATACATAAATAGTTTTTATAACTCAATTTGGTAGCAATAGTCATTTTAAAAAGGGTTCAAAAACTAATTTAGGACAAGGTATGATTAATCATAGTACATACCTAACTAGAACCTTAACTTAGTTGTTTCACAGCCATTTGTTGCAAACATATATATTTTTATTTTTAGCATTACATGACACAAACTAAATTTTAAAAAATGCCTTTGGTACATTTATTGCATTCAAAGCAAAAGATAAAAAAGAAACCATATAAAAAACATATCTATGAGCAGTTTCTAATTATTACAAAAAGAAAAAAAAAGAGGGAGGCGGGAGAAGTTAGAGTGAATATTTTAAACTCTGGTTAGGAAAAAAAAACACTTTTTTGGAATTGATTAGCCGTTTTGACTTGAAAATTAAAGTTTTTGAGTGAAAAAAACATTCCATTAACAGCAAGATTTGAAAAAATAAAATAAAGTTTTAAAAAAAATGTATGAATTAAAGATTTATTCATAAGAAATAAAAGTTTTTATGTCTCATCAGAATGTTGTGAATATAAGTTAGAAACCAATACATTGATAAGTTATTCACGCATATACGACTGAACTTATAGACCTTGTTAAAATTTTCTCATCTTGCATCACTATGAAATTTTACTTTAATACTTGAATCAACAGGTCCCCCTTGCAAACAAATAAAATCTTGGAAAACAAATGAACAAATAAATAAAAATTCTTCAAATTTTAAAGACTTTTTCAGTATATAGCCCTTTGAAAATTTAAAAAATTCTTAAAAAAGTAAAAAAATATTTATCAATTGTTTATAAAAAGAGAGCTCACTGATTCTTTTCAGGCAATGATTTATCATTACTTTTAACTTTATTAATCAGCTCATTTTCAGGAGTAACATTTCACGGCTGAAAAAAAAGGAAGTGGTTATTTTGTATGTCAATTTTACACATTACTTTATAATTGCATTTATAGAAATTTCCTTCGATAAGCTGCGTTACCCTTTTATCTGACTATAGCCTAAAATTGATTTCAGTTTAAGAAAAAATGCCCAGAGAGAACTAGTGTCTCCCAGACCAAAAGAGGGGCAGTGCGTTTTTAGATAAAATGGGACTTTTTGATAGAAGTTTATGTCACATAAAAAGTGGTGTTTTTTTCTTCCTTTTACAAAAAAGGAAGTATTGTATTTGCGAAAAAATGTTCACTTAAAAATCGACCTTAATTTCTATTTTGCTCACCACCAAATGTATGTTGAGTTTTTTTTTTTCGACCCGACCACACATACATACAGTGGCTCCCAAAAGTCTTCGTACACCTACGACTTTCAACGAAATAGGCCCCAATCCATTGGTTAGAATTAATATTTCGGAATAGGTATTTAATTATAAGATCTATAATCAATTTTTAACAAAACTACATGAAAAGTTTTTAAAAAATATTAAAACTTAATTTTTTAAAAATCAAAAACCAAAAAGTGCCAGAAATTTTATCTCACAAAAGTCTTCGTACACTTTATAAAATGTCTATATATTATTGAATAATCTAACTTTTGATGAAGTTATTAATTAGTAGAATATCATACAGTATTCATAACAACTTTTAAACGTCTGGGAATAGATTTCATTCTTTTTCTTTTCTTTTTTTTTTGCGTAATTTCTGAGTAAGTGTTCTACCACACTTCGAGTCTTAAGGTTTCTAGCTCTATTTTCGTTTTAAAGTCCTATTTTTGTAATCTAGCCTCCAGATATCTCTAAATATGTTACATTAAGTTCAAATTTGGAGATTGAAGATGTATTTTCTAAACTTTGGGACAATTTTTGAGGCACTAGACGCAAACGTTGAAAACCGTGTGCTTCTTATCGTTATCTTGATAAAAAAAACAAAGTTGTTTCCAATAACCAAATTTTTGACTAAGAGTTCATAATTGGTTTTTAAAATAAACAAAGGAACAGCATGATTCATTATTTCATCAAAAAATTACAAACTACCAAGTCCTGATGCTGATATGCACCCTCACACTAGAACACCTCCACCGTCCTGATTAACTGATCTAAATTAGTTCTTTAGATTAAGTTCCTAATTTTTTCTTCTACTTACAGTTATACAACAATTTAACCAAAAATGCTGAATTCATTTTTATCTGTAAGTAAGAAGTGATTCTAAAACGTTTTTAGCTTATTTATAATTGATTTTGCGACGAAAATGGTAAGCTTTCTGTTTTTCGCACGACCAAGAAAATTTCTGCGGGAAGAGGTCCCATTTAATCCAGCTAATCAGAGAACTTGGCGAACACTTTTAGGTGAAAATTAAATGTAATATGTTTCATTTAACTCTGCAGAAACTTTAACAGCACTCAAAAGTGCATTTTTCATAAATTTTTTAACTTGAAATCTCCGATCACGTTTTGTCAACTTTGCCGGTTGACCTTTTCTTACCTTGTTTTCGGTCCGATTCCTTTCTTTAAAGCATTTTATCAAGCACTTTACTATACAAACAAATAAATTAACTAATTTAGAGACCTTTCAAACCAATTTACCACTACTGTGGGGAAAAAAATCAAGTTTCGAATGGTGTTTGTTGTTTTTTTACGAATACCAGCCATTTTAAAGTAATAAACACAATATTAAGGAATAAATAAACAAAAAATTAAAGCCAAATGACTTATAAGGGTCAACACAATGCAAGAATATTAATAAAACGGCATATGATAATTTTAATCATGAATTTATTCGAAAATATTTGAGTGCACGATGACTTTTGTGGCGTGTTATTTCTCTATCTCTTCGTTTTCTGACCCATTTCAAAAAG
Organism: Uloborus diversus; assembly: GCF_026930045.1. Classification (NCBI taxonomy): domain Eukaryota; kingdom Metazoa; phylum Arthropoda; class Arachnida; order Araneae; family Uloboridae; genus Uloborus; species Uloborus diversus. Next base: position 225,592,212 of record NC_072731.1, read on the forward strand.
AAGATCCGTCAATATTTTGAAAATAACCAATGAATTGTATTTAGAATGATATAGGAATGATGTGGAAAAATAATGGACTTCATTTTCGAGTTATTTTGGTTTTACTAAAAAATTTCAAAATGTACGAACACTTTTGGGAGCCACTGTATATACCTAAGAACATATAGATGCCCGAAATATCCATTTTGACCAGAGTTAATTACAATGAGTTTTCTCGTAACGTCTGTATCTAGGTATGTGTGCACGTATGTATGTCGCATGACTCAAGAATGGTATGTCCTAGTTGAAATTTGGTACGTAAACTCCTAGTGGGGTCTAGCTGTGCACCAGGGGCGGCAAATAGGGGGAGCGAGAGGGGGCAGTTGAACCCCCAATTTTTTTTGCACAGAATGATAAGAAATGGGCAAATTTAGTTTACGTAAATTGCAAATCAGTGACCATATCGTCGCCTCAGAGCAACACTAAGACATTTAATCCCAGAAATAACACTAAGATATCCTACTGTTGCCCTGAAGCGACGATACGCCAAAGGTTTTTTTTTACAAAACACGCTCACTGATTCTATAATAGTTGATGAATCTTGAGACATTTCTCCTACACAAGCGGATTTTGCTATTTGGATGTAACTTAGAAAATTGTAAATCATTTGCAGCCCTTTTCAGAGCAGAAAAAAGTGATGGAGAATCACAGTTTGTTTCAACTAAAAAAGTAATCTCCTCGTGTGGACTAAATATTTCATACTTGTGTGTTTAGTGTTATGAGAGGACCAGGGGTGTGGCTGCACGATTTTACAAGAAATTCCTTAGTATTTTGCGTACGTTGTTACGCTCATATTTTAAATGTATATTTAGTGAGAGAACACCGATTCCTTTTGGTAGAAAAACATTTCAGCAACCCAATGCTTTGTATACATTCATAGAAAATTCTTACAAAAGACACACTATTTTTGAAAAAAGTCATTCATCAACAAATGCTTTTTCTGGTTACTCTAACTTTGTCATTTCTGAGTGACACAAGATATTCTTCAAAAGTTAAATTTATAAAAACCCTCCTTGTTAATTTTGGACTGTTTGAAAGCGACTCTTTTCAAGGAAAAGCCGACGTCCTTTTACATGCGTATGACTCAGTTTGAATGTTTATTCGCTTTGTTTGTATTGTGGAGAGTTTAAAAATTTTTTTTTACTTTATCAAAACATCTTCAATCCGCTAACCTTAATTTTCGGACTGTCCATGCTTCAGCTAAATCTACAGTCGAAACAGTTAATAAATTTTGCTTGGATGTATATTTCAACCAAGAGCAAAACTTTAAAAAAAATCTTAATTCGCGCCAATTTTAAAAAGGCGGAAAAAAATCCAAATGAGTTTAGAAGGTGACAAAAATCAACATGATGATATAAAATCACAAAATTGAATTAGTATTTTGTATCAGATAATAGATTGTTTCTAATAAAATTTAAATAAGATTTGATGGTAAAGATTTATCTGTATTGTTGGCCTTAAGCTCAATGTTATATTGATAGGTTATTGAAAAGGAGAAATAAAATGTTTCAATTATAAGTAAAATTTAGAGCACTGAGCAAGAAGAATTGTTTTGCAAATAGCCACTACACTATTGAATGATGAAAAACGAAGAATAGCACAATATTCAAAGTTACCTGGGTTATTTTCAAGAGAAAAATCTAAGAGATGTGTTTTCTAACTTTGTAACTTCAACTGTTTTTCAACCATTCCAATTGGCTCAGCTAATTGTGAAAGATCATTTTTGTGCATTAGGAGGTTAGAAAATTATCTTCGGAGCACAATGGGACAAAAAAGACTTTCATCTTTAGTTATATTGGCAAAAAAGTACGAGATTGCATATTGATGGAATAAAGTAACACGATTTCCAGATTCTAAAAATCGTACATTAAAACTTTCTGAAAGGTAAAAACTAATATCAAAATATTTTCAGGAATAATTTATGATCAAATAAAACTACATTAATTAATATTTAAGCTCTCTTAATAGCCTTTTTTTTATAAATACTTAATCCATTTTATGATCCTATCTTGTTAACCAACATGTATTTTAATCCAAACTGAGATAACTCACATTTAAAAAACTCGACCCCCCAAATGAAACGTTGAAATGCCGCCCTGCTGTGCACCTTCCCTTTTGGTTGCATTCGGGTGTTTCTAAAGAGGTCTTTTGCACCTTTTTTGGGGAAAATCATTGTTAATTTCGATGCAAACTCAAGTGGTGTAATAATTTGGTGGACACTTGGCAATATATTGCCAGTCTTTTGGCCGCCAAGTTTACCAACTTGGCGACAGTTTTGGCGATTTTTTTTTATATTTTAAACCTGGTTTCAATTTAGCCACTGTTGATGATATTTAGAGAGTTAACTCTTGAGTCACATTAAAATTGCCAATAATGGAGGAAAAACATTAAATTGGCGTAAAAGGAAGTCATGTGATGCACACATCAGCTCATTTTGGTATACTAGGCACATAACAAAGTCCAAGTGTTTTTGATCGTAATTATTTTCAGGGTTAGTAAAAAAAAAACAGTTTTTTGAAAAAAAAAACCCTTTAAAAAAATAGTTTTTTTTGGTTTAAACCGGGTTTATTTGGTTTAAACACTATTTGTAAGAAAAACAATTTTATTTTAGGTAAATCATGAAAATTTTATCAATTGTTAAAGAATGTTTAATATTCATGTTTGTACTTAATTTCTTTGTAATTAATTAAATAGTTAAGAATAAAATTTTGTAATTTCATTTCCTGATACGTAGAGATTTCTGTGGGACAATATTGTTTGGAAATCTTTAACTATTTAAAATATACAATACGTAAATGGCCTTAGTATAAATAATCAAAGAAATAATTTACTGTGATAGTTCAGACATTATTAATTACAAATAACCAATAATAAATTCTTGTAAATTAATTTTCTCATTATCATAACTATCTATGATAAATAAAAAAGTAAAATTACACAGTCTAAAACATGGAAAGTATTTTGCGGTATTTATAAAGGAATCACAAGTCTGATGTACATTACAGAACTTTAAAAATCAAAGGATCAACTCATATTTTGTTTAAAGATTTTTTTAAAAAGTTGCAAATCACATGTAATCAATTTACCTAATGTATCAGTGATAATATTATATAAACAGAACAAGTTTAGGTTTTTAGAAAATCATTATGTTTCCCATTAGACATTATTTCTCCTTGTTTAATGCATTTAGAAATATGATTTTTTTTTATTTAAAAAAAAAAATAATAATAATTAAAAGCCTTAGTATGAAAATACTCTTAACATATAGTAATAATGAAGATGGTCATAAAATTTAATGTTTATTGATTCTTCCACCATTCATACATAAGACTTCTTTTATAATAATGGGATAAAAAAGTTCTTTGAAAGGTGAAAATTTGGCATTATATTTTTACTTCCTTTTACAAAACGAGCTAATGTGTGCATCACATGACTTCCTTTAACTCCAGTTTAATGTATTTTCCCCATTATTGGCAATTTTAATGTTATTCAATAGTTTACTCTCTAAATATCACCAACAGTGGTCAAATTGAAACTAGATTTAAAAAAAAAAAAAAACACCAAATTTGGCGACCAAAAGACTGGCGATATATTGCCAAGTGTCCGCCAAATTATAACACCACTTGAGTTTACCATCGAAATTACAATGATTTCCCCCTAAAAGGGGCAAAAGACCCCTTTAGAAACACCCGAATGTGACTAAAAAGGGAGGTACACAACTAGACTCTACTAGGAGTCTATGTACCAAATTTCAACTTTCTAGGACATATCATTCTTGAGTTATGACATACATAGGTACATACAGACGTCACGAGAAAACTCTTAGTAATTAACTTGGGAATCGTAAAAATGGATATTTTGCATGTCTATACGTTCTTAGGCACTTATCCACGTCTGATCGAGTTGAAAGAAACTCAACATTGATTCGGGGGCGAGCAAAATGAAAATTAAGGTCTATTTTTGAGTGAAAATTTTTTTGTGAATACAATACTTCCTTTTTTGTAAAAGGAATGTGTGTGCATGGAGTGTGGTTTTACAATTGTTCGAGGTTTTGTACTGTGTTTTTGCGTATCACGGCGCAACATTTGAATTTATTTTTGAATTGCAATGAAAAATATACATACCTTGTTTTTCTTACTTTGACAATCTGTCATTCTTCTGAAACGGCGATAAGTTCCAATTTCATCTTCTGTATGGTCCCTTAAAACTTTGAAATGGAATATCTTCTTGAGTTTTGGTTGCACAAATGTCAAGTTTTTTGTGTCAATAATAGTTTTCAATGGAGATTAATTCCCTAAAAATAAATTAGGGGGCCTAGAACCCGTATAAAAAGTTAAATTTTGTATTTTTTGACTCATTTTTATGTTTGCTTCAAACCTTCAATATCTTAATCCTACATCTGATTTTGAACATTTTTGCAATTGGAAGTATACATCTAGAACTAACAGTTGCGAAAATAAAGGTCTCGCAGGTTAAAACGTAACACCCTGTATAATGACAAAAAACAAAACCAAATGGGGTTGCAACTCAACAATACTTTTCGTTTATTGCACAAATTCATGGGAGCCCCTACAAATGCATGTCCCACCATCTTATTGTTCCTATATTGAAACCAGAGCAATAATCATCTCTAATGTCTTTAAGAAAAATTTAGATTTTGCTTCTCTAAGGCAACTCAGCACTGATGCCAAACGCATCTCAAGGAGAGCAAATGTGGTGGTTGATGCATTCATTCATTCATTATCCGGAGCCAACGCAATTGGTAGTCTCAAGATTTTACGCAAAATTGCGTCGGCCCAAAGCAATGATATTGAGCAACATCAGCTTACAGCTTGTCTATTACAACAATCACTTGAGCTAACATCAATTTTAAACATCTCATCTGTTACGCAAGTGGTAGTAGACTCTGTATAATTCAGCAAGATTTCATCGGAAAATATTGAACACTTGCTGCAGACTACCTTATCCAGGATTTCTTGCAAACCAAGAAAATCTTATTGCAAAAGATGTGGAGTGGGCTCATTTGTCAGGTGTATCACATCAGAGATCTAAAATATAAAACCACACCACAAGTCCAGCTCAGATATTTGATACTAAAGAGACTCGATCACATGTATTTGGATTTGTTCGGCCCGAGATTCGCTCATCAAACGGCAACTTCGTTTACCTCCTCACCTGTACTGATAGATTTCACCAGATTGCCCGATGCGATACCGATCTCTGAAATCTAAGCACAAATCGTTGCTAGTATTTTTCTCAACCAGAAGATAGTGCAATTTGGTATTCCATCAGATATTGCAATGGATCAAGATCAGAATTTTCAATCACAACGTGTTTTCTCGCTGACATCTCTACTTGGGTAAATAATGAGATAAGAGGGACAAAGCGCAGATCCGGGGAAGGGGGGGATGTGTGATGAATTTTCCTAGTTTCCCAACTAAGCCGATTGTTTATCATCGCTCTAAACGATCGGGTTCTCAAAGTGGGTGTCACAGGTAGAAGCGAATGGTTCCGCGAAATATCCATGGTATCAATGCATATAATGTAACAGAGATAGACTAGAATGTCATGAGAAAATGAGAGTTCTTCAAGGGTGAAGCGAATTGAAAAAGTTTAAGAACCCCTGCTCTGAATCAAAACGCGAAATCGTTACTTGAAAAATTATAAGTTTTAAAATGTAAACATACTAACTATGCATTTTATTTTTAAATTATATGTTAAAATGCTCAACTGTACAAGTCTCTTCAACAGTCTTTTTCAGAACAATGAGGATCTTTTTCTAAATATTCTCTTTGCTTCCATGCTTTTTTGGGAAACCAACACTCTACAGAAACTAAACGCGGACACTGGAATGTTGTAATTCAAGGGTGCCAATCCCTCTAATAAGCCCCTATGAAAACAAACTCCCTCAAAATTTCAATGGGGCAGCTTGCGACACCATGATTCCCCCCTCCCTCCGAGTGGCCTTTTTGAGTATGTTATTTTTGTAATAAAATTATAAAAAGCAACTCTATGAGTAAAAAAGAATTTTATTGTCGACATAATAAAGGGAACAATATACAAAACCGGAATGTCAGACTGGCACATGATTATATTTCACCGAGAATGAAGAATGGTTTTCTAAACCAAATTACATTTTCTTATTTTTTAAGCTTTATAATTAAATTTTAATAGGAACTTCGTCACATAAGGCGATTGAGAACCATTTTTCAATCTTTAAAGCAATACATAACTGTAAAAAATACCTTTTATTCTCAAAATACTTAAGCTGAAATAATATTTCATTTAATACTGAAAATGTATCTACTTTTGAAAAAAAAAATAAATAAAAGGTAAACATTGCTTTCATGTCAAATAATATTCGTCTCGTCTACATTTATAATTTCAGTAAAATTGCTTTAAAAATATCTTTCTTGCAAGAAATTCATGCAGCAGGATATTAATACTGTAGAAAGTTCTTTCAAATTGAATTTAAGAACTCGTAACAAATTACGGTTAGAATTTTTATTACATCTTTAATCTGTAAAAAAAAAGGTGGGATGTAATTATTTTAAATGCAATATATTATTGCCAAAAATTACAATTTAAAATAATACAGGAAAACAAATATAATCACGGTTCTTTTGAGTTTGAAGTCTCAACTGCAATAAAAAAAATTTAAAAAAATCACCGCTATTTTACATGAAAACATAGATTTTAATGAATAATGATCGATCTGACCTACTCACAGAGCATACTTCTTGCAATCGGGGAATGAATTGAAGCTCCGATTATATAAGGCAAAGCTTGGGTAAGATAACGCCAGCTACGTCTATTCTGTAGCAACTGTTTTTATTTTTTATTACTACTGAGAGTATTTTTATCATTTATTTTTTTTTTTTAATTTTGTACACTGAATATAGTTTGGGTGCTTTAGTTAAAGCCATTTTGTCAGTTTAAGATAATTTGCTAATAACAATAGAATTTATACTTTCGGAATCTGTAAACTCTTACTTTGCACGTATAAAAATAATGGCTCATGTACAGGCACCACATCATTTTCAAAGCTAAAGCTATGAGAAACCTACTTTAAAAAAATAACATATTGTTACGAAGAGAAACATATTGTTACGAAGAGAATGTAAGTAAGTATGACTATAGGCCTTATTTCACAAAAGGTCGGTAGCATTCAGCTTCAAATTGACTTGTCATAACTCCTCCCTCAACCCCCTCTGTTTCCGGAATTTCTCAGCAGCGATGGAAGGAGTTATGACGTCAAATCAAAAGGGAACGATTCCGTGCAGGTGCCAGAATAAGCCCCTATCTTAGCGCTCACTGAATGAATTTTAGATTATCAAAAATTAATTTGCAAGATCCTTGACAAAACGAAGTTTACAAAAAAGAAAAACATACACAAATAACAAATTCTTAATCTACATATTTTAGAGAAAAATAAATGCTTTTTGCACAACATTATGACTTAGTTCAGATAAATATTTACAAAAAATTACATAAGACAATTACCCATTCATTCACAAAAAAATAAAACTATAAATTAGACTCTATAAAGGACATTTAAAACACACACTTAAAATTCTCACTATTTCATATCACTTTTAAAATACAAGACAATTTAAATGCGACCTAAAATTGTATATTACTAAGCAGCTTCTTCAGATTCAGCCATTATCCTATCTAAAATATCTTGTATCCTTTGGTGGATATTTCGCCCTTTTCTTGTGTTTGATTTATTGTCCTGGATATTTTGCGAAGGAGAATTTCTACTTTGAAGCTGTGTCTCCGAGCAAAACGTCTCACGGCACGGGGGAGACAAATGGTTACTCCTCGTGCTAGATGAGGCTTTAGTTTGGTCAGTTGAGGAACAAGCAAGCGTTTCGTTAGAACTTCCCGGAACCCTTCGTGAAATCCTGTAATCAGAATTGGCTTTCAATTTTTCTAGAATGGTATTAAAAGGGAATTTAGCTGCTCCCGCGTCTTCAACAGCTCCATTAGCTTTTGTCTCGGAAGCATTCTCTTCAAGGCACATTTGAATAGTGGAGCTCACGCTGTTCTTTTCGCTATTGCATTTCAAATGCCTTTTGACAGTCTGAAAGTTTGGTTGGGCCTGGTTGCACGAAAGGTTTGGCGCATTTAAAAAGTGCTTTTTGGAATCTTTCAGTTTGGCAAGTGGCATCATGGGAGTGGAGGACAAAGCGTCCTTGAATTTATAAGATATGCCGCCCAGCTGTTGCCACCCTTGGTCAGGTTCTTCAACAGTAGCATCTAAACAGCTGCTGGTGTTCGACAGCAATTTTGATTTTGTACAAGGAACATGCCGTTCAGTTGCACCCGAAAACTGATGAGGTAGGCTGGATCTCCTGAAGGATTTTGAACCTGAACTGCCAAAAGTAAAACTTGAAGACAAATGATGCGGATCTCTCCTCGATAGGTTCTGTAGACCTAGAGATTCTCCTAATTGCCAATTGAGCTCCCTGTTTTCTACAGTGACTGACTGCAAGACGCGCTCAAGCATGGTAATTTTAGATTTTAAAGAACCAATTTCGCATTTTTGTTCGTCCAATCCTATGCGCAGCTCTCTGTTTTCCATCATTAGCAATCTTGTTTCATCTTTTAGACTGTTCTCAACTTTTTCACTTTCCAAATTTTTGTTGTACAAGCACTGTTCGATTTCGCCAAGTTTAGTCTGCAGCACTGCATTCTCAACAAGGTAAATCAAAACTTGCCTTTGAAGCTCAATGACATTCGTTTCTTTTAACACCGAAGAAACCATGGCACTGTCTATTTTATTTGAAGTAGTTTTTCTTATCTTGGAGACTCTTTCACAGATAGGTTTTCTCTCAAATAACACAGATGCATCAGTAAAGGTATTTTTTGTTGGCACCACCGATTCCACATGCGTTGAATTTGAAGGCATTTTTTTTGAAAATTCTTTCTTCTCTTGCTCTACATTACTAGCTGAAGACGGCACGTAATGTGGTCTGGATCTTTGTATATCCTCAGCAATGAATTTTGATTCCATTTGCTCACTGTTGTCTATGATTGCTTCTTGTTTCGCGATGTCCTGAACATTTTCTTCAACAACAAAAAGCTGCTTTTGTAGAATTTCAGATCGTTCACTTATTTCGTCCAATAGCTGTAACAACTCATCATTTGTCTCTTGTTTACCCCAATTTTTCCCTAAAGAATGATGAATGTCATTCTGCTCTCGACAATCCGAATCCAATCCGCTATCCTGCTTATCGCTCTCTAACACTGAATCTTTGTTTCTGGCTAAATCAAAAAGTTTTTGTGACGATTGCACAGAAACACAGGGCAATGGTTTTTTCAACTCACTCACTATTAGTTCAGAATACTTTGGAGAAACAGATTTCGATCGAACTGATAAACTAGAAGTTTCCAAAGATGACTTAAGGTTGGATGGCGAGTAATTGAATCTTCGAGTCTTTGTGAGTGGGCTTGATTTTAACACATTTGGGCTATTAGTAAAACTTGGCGTCCCAATACTTAAATTACTGGTAATTCTAGATTCTCCGCACAGGAAATTCCTTATTTCAATCAAAGATTCTATCACATCATCTTGCATAACTTCAACATTTTCCACCCGTTTCTGCAGTTCCTGTGAAATAAAAAATAAATAATTTGAACTACGCTTTAAGTATACGACAAAAAAGTATTTACTTCAACTGCAACAAGTACTAGTTCATTCTTTTATTTTCTTTTTGTAATTTACTTTATACAACTATGTGGAGTCATTAACGTTTGAAGATGACATTGTGATAAAAAGTTTTGGACCTTACTTTTTCCTCTTCTGCAGACACACAAAAGCAATGCAACTGGTTTCAATTAGTTTTGTTTCTCATATAGAAGGTTACTAAAACCATTAATGATGAATTTAGCTTCCTTGGTCATTCTGTAGTGCAATTTAGGCGTTTTCATTACTGCCCTCTTAGGGAAATGGAAATAACTAAGGTCCTTTTTCCTATTTTAAAAGATTAGATTTTGAATTAAATACCACGTTTATAAGTTTTTCTATATCAATTTAACTTATAATTCATATTTTAAATTATTTTTCCACTTCAAATGATTTTAGCTTACATTTAGCAGGTAGTGTGCATCCTATGGGCCGCTTAATGAGCATCGTTGGTGTAGAACTTCTTCAGCTTTTTTATCATACTTATCTGCCTACATCAACCTCATGGGGAAGGAAATCGCTGATTCTGTTCATCTCTAGTTTCTCGGTTAAATGAAAACATGCTGGGGTGAATGGAAACAGGATTTGATTCGCAAATAAACAGTCGCAACTCATAAGTCAAATTTTCCATACCCAGAGATGCAATGTACAAAATATTATCTCCCAATTCGTCCAATGATCATCCCAATTCATCCCGCTGTCCATCATCCCAATTTGATGATGAACAGTGTACGCGCCTTTCTCTCCTTCCCAGAGCCCTGGGAGTTGCCTCTTTCCGAACCATTACTGGACATGACTATCTACAGGCCCATTTGCATAAAATCAACCTGGCAGATTCACCTCTCTGTGTGCTTTGTGAGGGGACTTCTCCAATGACAAGGGAGCATCTTTATAGTTGCTCCTCTCTTCATGATATTCATAATTGTGATAACTTCCAGGCCCTAACACCCTTTGTAGCCACTTCATTGTTATACTGGACAGCAAGACGCCTTATTTTTGAAAGAATGATGGTGAGCGAAATTAAAAAAAATAAAAATTCATCCAAGAAGTAGGAATGATCCAAGTCAAAACATTGAAATTTTGTTTGCATTTGGCATGTCATATGATTAACATTAGAACCCCAAAAACTCTACTCTCGGTAAATCGACACTCTGAGAAACTCGACAAGCCGACACATTTTTTGACTTTGAAACAAAAACAAAAACAAAAAAAAAACACTTATGGTATTTTTGTAAAAAGCTAATTTAATTTACATTAATAATTATGCTTTTAGTCTATTGCAGTCCAGTGAATATATAGCTCTGAAAAGAGTGAAATGATATTTAAATAAATCTAAACTAGCATTAAAAGAATAAAGCATAAAAGATTGCTGTCGCACTTTGATTACTATAAGTGAAATAACTAATTTAAGCTTGCTTTGAATATGACTCAGAGTTCATTTAAGGGTCATTCCATACAGATTTAGCGGATGAGTACGCTCGACCATTTTCAATTTTTTTGAAACTCATATCCCAAAAAGATGGATATGAATGATGTTTAAAACCACTTTAATTTTTTCTCTAATCTTAACCCTTGATTTTTTAGAGGTCATCAAAAGTCATTTTCGTAGTCAAAAATGGGATTTTAGACCTTTGCATTTTGGCCAAAATCTATTTGAATTACATTTATGGCAGTTAATTTTACGCTTTGATGTTAATGTGCATAAGATGATAGTCTTACATGTTCAGTTATGTGGCTGTAACTTAATAGTTAAAATAATGGCAACAGGTTAAAGTTCAAGGTCAAATGTAAAAATTTTACTCATTTCAAAAGGGAATAACTCGCGTAGGGGACGGAAACACAAAATGAAATACGGCAAAAACTAATAACTGGAACTATGCTAATAAGAATATGTAACTGTTTCTGTGTGTTTTTTCACCCTTTACAGATTACAGCTTCTCAAAAATCGGAAAAATGACAAAAATGACGTTTTTAGACCCCTGTAGACCAAAAGGGGATGAAATTAAAAATAAAATTTCTTGGTCAATTAAATATTCTATTCAAGTACTATACATGTTCTATGTATTGTTTTGTGTATTTGGTTTGTAAAAAAGATACAGGTCTTTGAAATTGAGCACTTTAACTAGTTAATTCACACGCTAAAACAGAAATAAAAAGTGAAAACTTCATTGCACCTTCTTAAATTACGTAAATTGTGCTCTATAAAATATATTATACTAAAAAAACATATTGTAAGTATTAAAAAAAATATTTAAATTTGATTAACATAGAAATATTTGAACATGAATGAGTAGTTCATACTTGATTTACAGCTTAAATAGTCTAATTTATAGACTATACTGATAATCTACATACACACACACACACACACACACATTTTCAATGCATACAAACACACTCATTAACTTATGTAACTGTTCATTAACTTATGTAACTTGCCTAAACACATTCAAAAACATTATCTACATAGTGGAAAGGAAAAAATAGTGCATTTTTCATTTTTTGCATCAGTGCAGTTTTAAGAAAATGAACTCACACAGTAGTACTATAGTTCTGATGGTGACACAGTATGTGGCGTATACTTTACTCAAATATACAACAAAAATAGAAAGTACTTTGTTAATTTATGTAATCACGAAACGGATGTCAACTTGAGAGCTGAATGGCATTTCTATGCAATACCACATGGTAATGGACAATGTAAGGGAATCAGAGGAACCGTGTAAAGAATTGATGCTACTAAGACTAGCTGGCAAGGAGAACTACTAGAAGTCGCATTTTAATTCCCACAGAAATGTATACCTTCTGCATTTTTGCTACTAAACATTGTATGTATTCTTGTGATCACTCCATATATTAAACTAGCTGAAAAGATGCTGCAAGAAAGGTTTGACTATGCAAATAAACTTCCCTATACAACATCTAATCATTGCTTTATGCCACCCTATTTAAATATTATCACAGCAATATTATTGTCCCCTAGCAATAGGTATGAAGAATAGTGTGTTACTAAAAAGACTATCAAAAGAAGATGCCCATTATTGTCAAAAAGGTTATTACAAAGCTTGTGTTGATCACTAAATTTAGAACCCCTGTCATTGTCTTGGTCCAGTTTCAAAGTATCAATATATGAATGTGCATTGGTAATGCATTCCAAAACGTCATATACTTGAGTCACCATTACAAATATAGGTCTACTAGATGAGTTCATTTTTTCAAAACTACACTCAAACAAAAAATAAAAAATGCCCTTCTTAAAATTTAAATTTTGTACACATAATGTTTTTGCATATGTTTAAGGCAATTTGGATCTGTTAATGTACAGAGCATATGTTTGTATGTATTAAAACTTTGTGTGTGTAGATTATCAGTCTAGTCTATAAGTTAACTACTTAAGCTGTCAATCAAATCTGAACTACTTATTCATGTCCAAATATTTCTAAGCTATCAAATTAAAATAATTATTTTTATACTTAAAATGTGTTTTTTCAGTATAATATATTATATAGAGGACAATATATGTAATTTAAGAAGGTGCAATGAGGTTTCCACATTTTTTTTCTGTTTTAGTCTGTGAATTAACTAGTAAAAGTGCTCAATTTCAAAGACCTGTATCTTTTTTACAAACGAAATACACAAAACAATACATAGAACATGTATAGTACTTGAATTGAATATTTAATTGGCAAAAAAAAATTATTTTTAATTCCATCCCCTTTTGGTTTACAGGGGTCTAAAAACGTCATTTTTGTCATTTTTCCGATTTTTGAGAAGCTGTCATCTGTAAAGGGTGAAAAAACACACAGAAACAGTTACATCTTCTTATTAGCATAGTTCCAGTGATTAGTTTTTGCCGTACTTCATTTTGTGTTTCCGTCCCCAACGCGAGTTATTCTCCTTTGAATCGAGTAAAAATTTTACATTTGACCTTGAACTTTAACCTGTTGCCATTATTTTAACTATTAAGTTACAGCCACGTAACTCAGCATGTAAGACTATCATCTTATGCACTTTAACATCAAAGCGTAAAATTAACTGCCATAAATGTAATTCAAATAGATTTTGACCAAAATGCAAAGGTCTAAAAGTCCCATTTTTGACTACGAAAATGACTTTTGATGACCTCTAAAAAATCAAGGGTTAAGGTTAGAGAAAAAATAAAAGTAGTTTTAAACATCATTCATATGCATCTTTTTGGGATATGAGTTTCAAAAAAATTAAAAATGGTCGAGCGCACTCATCCGTAGAATCTGTATGGAATGACCCATTACACAACAACGAAGGCATATCCGAAAATGAGGAAATAGTACCTGGATTGCCACCATAGACTTGGCCTGCTCTTTCACCAGGAAGCAGATTGGCATTGATACCTCTTTCGTCGTCTCCCTGCTACCGGTGTGCAGGCTACAGGCATTCTCGCAACTCTCTCTCATATCAGCAGCAGCCTCCAGCACAGCTGACCGAGACACCTGCAATGGAAAAAACAGGCATTAGAATTTTAAACAGGAGACAGCACAGACAATAGAGGCTGCGATTGTCAGTGCCTAGAATGTGAGATTACAAATTGAACTACGAACAATGATTCAAGTGAGGCATCTTTGCAGACAGACCTCACAGTGAAACACATTTGAGGTAGTGAGAAGCAAAGGGATGCAAGTGGCAAAATTAAACATTTGGAGATAACCAGTACAAATGGTAGGTGAACCTCTCCTCTGTCTTAGGGCAAGAAATGGTACTAGTAGCCCTGGTAAGTGCTACTGTATAGCAAGATTTAGAAAAAAAATTCAATGAAAGCCTACCTAGGATCTGATCTTTAAACATGTTTTACTTGAAACTAAAAATAGTCCACTTGCATCAGTTTGCATCTCACTGCCTTATTTGATGAACGAATTTTACAATAACAGCTCTAAACAGCAACATATTCATACCATATGGTTCATACAAAATTGAAAAAAGTTGCAAGGAGTATTCAAGAACTTTTCAAGGATAAAATGAACTTTAGTTAGGACTATTAAAAAGCGTGAACTTCTTTACTAATAATAAAGCAGTAAGTCTCTCTGTCCGGAGGATGTCTGTAGGATGTCCGTAGGATGTCTGTGACGCGCATAGCGCTTAAACCGTTCGGCCGATTTTCATGAAATTTGGCACAAAGTTAGTATGTAGCATGGGGGTGTGCACCTCGAAGCGATTTTTCAAAAATTCGATGTGGTTCTTTTTTTATTCAAATTTTAAGAAAAAAAAACTATCATAAATTACGAAATTATCATAACGTGGAATCGTAACATGGGCACAAGCCAATTGGCGAGATACGAAATTATCATAACGTGGAACTGTAACGTCGGTACAAGCCAATTGTCGAGAAAATTCACCATACATTATTTGTAAATATACAAGCGAACCAAAAGACCTTTAATTTTTCTATTACGGGCGGAGTCGTACGGGTGCCACTAGTTTTACAATAAAAAAATAAGTGTTTATTTGATTGCAGTTCACAGAATAGTTTCAGCAATAGACAAAACTTTTTACATCATATACTAAACTAAAGCTTCAAAATCAATCTTTAACAGTGTGGGCTAAAAGGGTCAGACTACCACTGATTTTTAATAGCAATAAAAAAGTAATATTTAAAAAAAATGTAATCCAATAAGTTTTGTTTTGTTTTTTTTTAAATAATGTAATACAATATTTTTTTTAATCAGAAGTAATTTTAAAATTTTCAAAGTTTTGCTGTGACTGAAATTAGGAAAAATTATGACGAGATATTTTTGCAATGCATGTCTGCTTTATACAAGCCATGATTTTTGATGTGCATATAGGTTTTTGGCATTGTTTTTAGTCAAACGCGAGTCAAAAGTGCCAGGCTAGTATTTGACGCTGCAGATTCGGCAATAACAGTGCTGATTGCTGCGGTCAAATTAATAAATCTTTACTAATAATAAAGCTCAAAGTCTCTCTGTCTGGAGGATGTCTGTGGGATGTCTGGATATCTGTGACGCGCATAGCGCCTAGACCGTTCGGCCAATTTTCATGAAATTTGGCACAAAGTTAGTTTGTAGCGTGGGGGTGTGCACCTCGAAGTGATTTTTTGAAAATTCGATTTTGTTCTTTTTCTATTCCAATTTTAAGAACAAAAATATCATAAGATGGATGAGTAAATTACGAAATTATCATAATGTGGAACCGTAACATGGGTACAAGCCAATTGGCAAGAAAATTCACCATACATTATTTGTAAATATACAGGCGAACCAAAAGACTAATTTTTCTATTACGGGCAAAGCCGTGCGGGTACCACTAGTAATTTAAATAAAGCAAATGAATTATTGATAAAATAAAATATAAGGTGGTATCTATTAAAAAGCTTTCAATTTTTAAAATATTTGAAAAACTAACAATATGCAAAAGGAATGAGATTTTAAATTTTCGATGAAGCACGGGCTCAGTGATGGTAAGGTTCCAAAAATGAGATTTTTATCAAATGAGTTCTTAATTATGAAAATTTAGTTAAGAAGCTTTAAATAAGTCAATTCTTTCAGTGCACTAAATTAGGTTTTTCCGAAAACAAAAAGAGATTTCTCAAAAACAATCTGAATTTTTTGAAAAAAAATAGCATTTTTGCGAAAAACCGCAGAAAAAAACTTTGGACAAGTTTTTCAAGGTACTGTTTTTGAATAAGTTATAAAATTCAAGTACTAAAGACACCTTTTTTTTTTTCAAGGATTTCAAGCACTTGAAAATATAGCTTTTTTTTTTTTTTTTTTTTTTGACGCAAATTTCAAGGTTTTATTTACCCTAAACAGGAGCTACTTTGGCCCTAGAGTCCTTTGGCCCAAATGTAGAAAATGATACAGCATCCTCTGTTAATCTTCAGAAAGCAATTTTTTCAGCATAATTTCACAGATTCCACAAGAGAGCATCCCCAAGCACTCAATTATGTATACCAAGCAGTTCTATAGCTCTGCTCAAGAAGCAACACTAATGGTTCTGTATTCTTTGTGCTAACATGTGCCCTCATAACCTCTCAAACTTCTCCATGTAGAAGCAGTTCTACACCAGCTACGGGTTTTTTAAGTCCCTATTTATGAGCACTATTTATTACTCTATGCAGTAGTATAATTGTACTTCACTTCTCATTTCTGTTTCGTTTTATTTTTTTTTTCTTCTTCTAATTTGACAATGACAACATATATCTTAACCTAAAAATTATGACCTATTTTGGCCCCAGCATAAAAACTTGAAAAAAATCTGCCAGAGAGATTTCGAAAAGTAAAAAATAGCTAAAATTAAAACTCTAAACAGGAAAAACACCAGAAAAAACCTGGAATTCTCAGTAACGGATAAAGAGAGAGATTGCAGACTCAATTCATCAGGGCTCAGTTACACGGCTTTCATTATGGAAGATGAAGTAGAATTAGAAGAAGGAGCGAATGTTAAGAGCAAAAAATGGAACACACTTAAACGTTTCGGAAGTGACCGAAAATTCAGGATCCTTTGTTTTACAAATGGTGTTTTCTTAATAAAATTATATAACCTCCAAAACTGATGAAAAGATGACTGTTCTCTGTCGGTAATTTCTGAAACAACAACTAAGTATGCACACACATTTAAAAAATAATAATAATTTTCTTAAAACAAATATGTGTGACTTAAACTTCTTGTAAAATGTATTCTTCTTTCAAATAAATATTTTTCCGTGTGAGCACACGTCTTTCTTTGGCTTTAGTTAGTTCTACAATTATTTTAAATAGGGAGAACCACTATGGGCCAAAGTAACCCAAACGCAAGGATAACATTGACCCAAATAAAAAACAATAATAAAGGATAAAAATACTTGGTAACAAATTGATCACTATTCAAAAATTAATATAGATCTTTAGATGTGTAAAACAAGTTTCCACAGCTTGAAAATGTGAATAGTTATAAAATTATTGAGAAAGAATGAGAAAAGTTCCAAAATCTGAGCCAAAGTAGCCCGGGTTTACGGCATCTATTTATTTTTTTAATTCGAACAAACCAGGATTACATTCATCCACAGTTGAAAGTATAAGATAAAAGTATTGCTTTGGCTAGTAATTAGTCAGTAATACCTCTCTATCACCAAATATGTAAACCCCAAGGGTGACATGCGTGGAGTCGAGTTAACGTCTGGCTTGGATTTTAAAAAAAACCCATATATTCAAATTAAAATAGATAGCCTTCCCCAAATCAGAAATCAGTCTTCGTAGATTCAACTCAACATGAAGACATAATTACAAACACCACTCTAACAGTAGCATCACTAGGGGGGTGGAGAGAAAGAGGTGGTGCACTCCACGTGACACCTATCAGGAGAAGGGGGAGAGACACCCCCCGAAGATTTCAGAGTTATTCCCCCCCCCCCCCCCAAATGTACCTTAAATTACATTTAATTCATCAAATTTCAATGAAAATAGTACACATTATTGCGGGTAGATAAATTCTACTTTTTAATTTTAATTTTTGTTTCACCACAAAAATAATGAGTTGTTTCTGAAAATTGTGTAAGCTTTGTGTTTACATAAAATACATTTTTTTTGTGGGGAGGGGGGAGGTAAAGCCACACATCACCACACCGGTTGTCACTTGCGCTAGGAACTCCATTGCCATAAAGGAATGGGGCCTTCACTTATTTTTTAGCAGTGCCCTTTTTACTTACAGCAAACCGAAAATTGCTTATGGTCCCATACAACAACACCAGTTTACATTATTAGCTGCTACAGAAATAATCAACTTTCTTTTCATTCTTGCAGAGTTAATTACTCAATAAGGGATAAATTACATTGAGATTAACTCCACAAATAATGTTTACAAATCTACAAGGGAGGGTTAAAATTTAAACTTTGGGAACTAATCCCCAAACTTTAGGAGGAAGGATGGAATCTCTAAAATTGCTCTTCCCATACAACATTACAACATCACCTTAGTTTTTAGTAATCGCTTAGTTTTATTCCACTAAAACCCAATATTGTACACAGCTCATTGCATCATTGAATAATTCTGAAGTGACTCTCTGGAATTTATTTTGAAAGTTGTTGAAAGTGCGTTATTATAAATGAGAGAAATCTTGAGACGCTGTGAAGTACAAAGAGCTAGTTCTTAAGCATTTGGAAATTTTACATTGCTGCACTAAAGTTGTACTGCTTTTATCATAAAAATTTAATTCGACTCCCATTTTTGGTGCAGCTCAAAGTTAACTTTAATTGCAGAATAGCTTTGAACCAAGGCTAATAATTCATTTCAACCGGATTCAATAATAATTAAGTACATATTTCCTAACTTTGGGCACAGATGCGCTAGTTTAGAAGCCTTTCTATCGATTTATACCAAAAATTACAACTTGTAAAATATGAGTAGGGCACTTTAAAATAGAACAATTATAGCTTAACGCACACTGAATAACTGTAAAAAAAAAAAAAAAAAAAAAAAAAAAAACCATTTTCACACCGTTTCCCTAAGTTTGAGATTAATTTCGAAAAGTTATTTCACCTTGGGGGAAAAAAAACCTTCAAATTTAATATAATGTCTATTTTAAAAGGGCGCCTGATTAAGAGCGCGCGCTTTAGCGACGAGAAAAGCAACAGATCGGCTGACACGTGTTGAGAACCAGGTTGTGCCCTGCTCTGTTTCACGCCACAAAACACGCTTCCCCTGCAAGCGGATGTGCGCCCTCAGAACAACATTCCCGCTGCTCTTTTTCGAGGATCGTCTGCTTCGAAAAAGTTACGCACTCATCGAATGACATCAGGAGCACGTTCACCATTAACTATTCGACTAGAATAAAAGTTAGAAGTTTCTGGAGATAATTTGACCTTTTCACTATTGCGGACATCAAGGGTGCCCTGAAGTTAAATTTTTCGGAGGACGGAAAATCTATTTGCCGAACAGAATTCCAAAATTCGCCAAATGATACTAATTTTGCCGAATGTAACCCCAAATTTCTCCGAATGATGATAATTTTGTCGAATAATCGTCAGACAATTTACCAAACAAAGAATTTTTTGGGAGGTCACAGTGACCTCCCAACGGGACGCCCCTGTTTTGGTCGTCAGAATGTAGCTTGTCAGCAATATCGCATCCTCGCAAGAAAATAACACATCTTCAAAAAATAAATAAATAAATAAACAGCATTGGAGAAAATCAAGGTTTAACGCAATATTAGTTATAACAAGCGATTTAGTCTCAAATTTTACAATACACGAAAAAAAAATTTAATATGTTGTTTACTGTTTAGTGTTTGTTGTCTAAATTCATAATGCTTACTTAAAGTTTAAAAACTTTTCTCCTAAATTATGGAATTTCAAAAACATGTCACTATTGATTATATCAGGGGTTCTCAAACTCTTCTAACTCGAGGCACCCTTCTAAGAAATAGGATTTTTTCACGGCATCCTAGTATATCGCTATGATATACATATCGAAATTCCCTCTGGGGTTGGTTTGGAAGCCTTATTGAGACAAAGTTATTAACAATACAGCAACAACACTGAATTTACTGGAGAATGAAACTGCACGAGTTTTGCTTCTGAAATGTTCGATATACGAACCTTTAGTATTGCGGCAGATATCAACTCTAATTCTTGTTTCATTCGCTGTGACACGTCACGACTATCTTAACGAATACAGTTGTGATCTTTTGGCGTAAATCTTGCAAATCACAGAACTCATGGGGCACAAAATCGCGATCTTTGATGTAACACCCTTAAAAAATCACTTGGAGTTAGGTCCGGAGAGCACAGTGATCAGGGAAGAAGTTGATTGTCGTCATCGTCATCAAAACCTCGTCAAATCCAACGACTAGGAAGCTCGATATTGAGTTAATGGAGAACGTCTGTCAGATAATGGGGGAGGCCCCATCTTGTTGGAAAAGGAACGACCTTTTATCGTGACATGTTACAACGAGTGAGAGAAGAATTGGTTTTCAAACTTGGTATCTACCATATTACGAAAGGTTCACATATCAAGAAATTTGCGAAACAAAATTGGTAGTTTCTTTTTCTAGTGAAGTTAACGGAGCTGCTGTATTGGTAAAATATTTCTTTAATACGCCTTCCAAGCCCTGGATAAAATTGTCACAAAACTTCGCGGCACCCAGTTTGAGAACCCCTGGATTATATCGTTTCTACCATGCACCAGTTATGTAAGCTAACTTTTTGCGCGAGTTTTGTGCAAAGAAAGAGCATTCAATTTAGATTTTGAATCAATAGCAACTATGTTTCTCCCAAATTTTGAGTTGTGTCACTTTCCTTGCCGGGATGCAGTAACTTAAGGCGATAGACAGGGGCGGACACAGAGGGATAGAAAGGACACGCGTGAGCCCGAGCCGGAAGGGGACACGAGATTTTTAAAATGAAAGGTTAAATATATGTAGATACATATGGACATTGGACAAACATGGAGGGGGACCGTAAAATTCATTTGTGACTTTCAGAGTTTCTGTGCATGCCCCTGGCGATAGATACGACTGTCGAAAAACGGGGGGGGGGGGAGTCTACCTTTAACATGGCATTTTTTATATTAAGACTATTTTTATATATACATATACTTCTTTCTGATATTTTTCCTTATTATTCACACATATATAAATGAGTACTATAATAAGGGAACTGCAAATCTAGAAAAAAAAAATTAGGGCTCGACCGATGGCATTTTTTGGCCGATGGGCCGATGCCGATTGTTTTCCTCCAAATGGCCGATTGCCGATGGCTGATGCTGTTGGCCGATGGCAAAAAAAAAAATCTAACAGAAAAAAAATTGATAAGATTGTCAGGGATTTAAAGGATCATTGATTCATTTCACTTTACTTCCCTTCAATAAATAAGGAATTGTAACCCCCCCCCCCAAAAAAAATCAGATTTCGACCTAAATTTTTATTTTACGATCATCCAATTTAAAGTTCACAAGTTTTTTCGGCGCACATGTACATGCATATGTACCTAAGAACACATAGATGACCGAAATATCCATTTTGAACACCTCCTCAGTTAATTATCGCAAATTCTCTTGTGATGTCTTCAAGCGCGTAAACTTACGTCACTCAAAAACGTTATGAAATAGTAAGTTGAAAACTCATACGTACGTAGTATGATCTAAAAGTTTGAGGACAAGTTGTATAAAAATTTACCGTGAATAGTTCACATTACCGAAGTACATCTATATACAAAATAGTCACCTTGAACGACTATGCACTTCTGCCAACGTTCGTATAGCTTTTAGAAGGACTCCTGGAAGACATTTATCGCAACCTCCTGTAAGGCCTCTCGCGCTGCTGCTTTAACTTCATCGTGGGGAAGAAGGCGACTCTCATGTTGAGGATGCACGGTTCGATTGGACAATACTCTGATAAGACAAACAAATAACATAACGTTGCGTCGGACTTAGCTCCGAGTGACTCTCACCTGTTCCCAGCAAAAAAAAAAAAAAAAAACATTTGCATGGACGCCGCTTTCTTCCGTTAGGAGAAGATAAAGCTGCATCACAGAAGTTAGGGAAAAATGGCTTCCAGGAGTGTTTCCAAAAGTTATACGAACACTGGCAGAAGTACATAATCCCTCAAGATGACCTTTTGAAGGTGGATGTGCTTCGGTAATGTGAACTATTCTAGGTGAGGTTTTATACAGCTTGTCCCCCGAACTTTTGGATCGTACTACGTACAATATGTATAGGGTGTAGTTATCCTTCTCCTTTTTTGACTGCTGTATGATGGAAGACAAAGAACAACAGCCAAAAAAAAGGAAGAAAAACAAAGAGACTTTAATAAACAATTGATTTTTTTTAATTGAACATATAACTAAGATTTCAGTAATATTGTAATAATGTATGGATTTAGGTAAACTAAACATAGTTAAAAAATATTAAATTATGTTGTTTAATCATTCAAAAAAAAATTAAGAATAAAACTATGAAACCGTCAACAAATTACGCAATTAAAGTGGAAAGATTGCACGTAGACATTTTTTAGTCATTAAATTAAACAAAAAATGTAACAGATAAAGTACAATATTAAATCATAATAGGAATATTTTCATACTTATTTAAAATTTATGAGTAGAAAAGTTTGCATTTTTCATAAAGTGCATAACAGTGACATAAATTTTGCGGAAAAAAGAAATAGCCATGAAAACAGCGAGATTCTTAAAACGCAGCTACAATAAACAAACTCAATATTTACACAACCAAGTTAATAACTGAATACATATACTACTTGATCTGATGTTTGCACACGTAATATTGAACAATTTGATTGTTTAATCTTTTATGAAGCACTACAAACAAGTTCAAATTAAGTTTTTCAATTTAACAATAATTTTCTGAAATTTAAAAAAATGCATAATAGAAAATCCTTGAAACTTTTCTATAACATATTATTAAACATATGATGAAAATGAAAATAACTTATTCACTGATTTTAAATAAATACATAAAAATAGTTACTTACAACAGAAAAAAAAAAAATCAATCGCTATTAATGATGCAAAAAAGATGGCGCATTACAAAATATAGGTGAAACAAGTATAAGAAATACGCAAAATGACATTTCTTGACCAAACTAAAGAATTGCTAAATATTTAAGAAATGCTTGAAACGACGAGGGTGGGTTAGGGGGGGGGGTCACCCTCTGATTTTGGAGTAACTCGCAACGTTAAACTTCGGCTCAATTTTTTTAGTACAGAACCGCTACCACCAACGCCTCGGAAGAGTTTCTGAATCTACTTCAGCATTTCTGAAGAAAAAAATTCAAAACTCCCTTTGTTTTCCGAATTATGTCACCAATCAAAACGTCTTTATCAATATCTTACATTAATGCTCTAAATTCTTCCTAAACAATAGACAAAGCTTGAAAAAAAAAATCTAATTTTATGAATGGTGTTAGTTTTAAACAACTCAGAAGTACAACTAGAGTTTAATTTCAGAAATTGAGGGAGTGGGAGGAGGGGCACGCAAGTGTTCTCGGAAATACAAAAAATAGTCGTAAAAAATAGAGTTCAAAATAATCATAAACATTCAGCAGAAAAACCCTTTTAAAACTTGCACCCGAGTTTGTTTTGACGTGCAGTGGCGGATTTAAAATATAGCATAAGTTTCAATTGCGCGAGAGGCCCCATAACCATAGGGACACCGCAGGAGTTAAATAAATGCTTATGGTAAATGTTTACAACTTCTGTGATAGAGATATAGGGCCCCAAAATGTATTTCGATGGGCCCCAAACTTGTAGCTCCGCCGAAGCGATACAGAAAAGACTGCATTACTGTGATTCATATTACAAATGTCGAAATATAAAAAATTATCGTCTGTTCAACGGGAATCTAACAAAATGAAACAAAACCGGTTTCGCCATCTTATATTTGTTTCCTTGGTCTCCATTTCTGCAATACCGCTTGAAAATAAGGCGGAAAACTTTCCAATGGTTAAAACTTCAAAACTATTTATTCATTTATTTACATATTTATGAGAATGTGTAACATTTTACCATTTTGCTAACATTTTCCCCTCAATTTTAGCTTTTATGCTAAAAAACTTTTGAACCCAACTTAAACCCTGGCAATACATCACCAAATGATCGTCAGTCTGAGACGCTATGTTAGTTTTGCATTGAAATAAGTAATTAATAGCCACAAAAAATCAGTTAATAGGCTTTTTAGAACACCCGATCAAAAACAAAAAGTGAAGTGCACAACTGGAGCGTGCGCACATCCAACATGCGAAAATTTAGCCTTCTACAGCTTACTATTTTTCAGTTATGACTTATGAGAGATACGTACATCCAGCCGCAAGAAACAACGCAATAATTAACTTGTTTGGTACCTGAATGCAGTATTAAAATCTCTTTCAGGGGTGAATAAAATAGAAATTCATACTGAAATTTAAGTAAACAATTTTGTATGAAAACAATAACTCCTTTTACTTTGTATTAAAAAGTAAAACAACAAAGGTCCTTTTTTTTCAAAAACATCGGCCAATTCCATCGGCTTTTCGATGTTTTTAAGGCCGATGGGCCGATGTTTCTTGCAAGTTAGCATCGGATGCCGATGCTGATGGCTAGATTGTTGAACCATCGGCGCCGATGCATCGACCAGGCCGATGAATCGGTCGAGTCCTAAAAAAAATAGAATGTTTCACTTCCGTTGAAAATTTTTGTTCGAGGGGAAACAAATATTTCTAATTACATACAATTTAGAAATGGTAGTTTAATGACATTTAAATCAAACCTTCAGAATACCCAAAATGATTTTAAAAAAACCATTGGGCGATTCTCGAAAAAATGTCCCGTGCGTAATATTATATTTTTTTTTATTCAAGTAACTATTAATTAAATATGGGATTAACTTATGCTTTGATAGTATATTAAAGCATGTATTATTCCCCAACAGCATTATTTTTTCAGGTCTTTAGTTAGGTGGAAAAAATAAATAGCGTTATGCACGGGACATTTTTTGGAGAATCGCCCCATTAATTTGTTAAATTTTCCTCAAAGCAGTATGAAAAAAAGTGATTGTAGTTATACAGTTGTAGTACAGTGAAACCTGTGTAAGTTGACCACTTGCGGTGCACTACTTTAGTGGTCAACTTAAACAGGTGGTCAAATTACTGAGGTTGATTTATATGATAAGGGCTAATTCCGTGCCTGAAAAAAGCGGTTAACTTAAGACAGGTGGTCAACTTACAAGGGTGGTCAACTTCACAGGTTTTACTGTATTCATATTTTAGGCAACTAAGGGGAAGGTTTTGGGGTCTAAACCTCTTCCAGAACCCTGGGTTTCAATAAATATTACCAATCTTAATACGGTAGTCAAAAAACATGTACGGGCGCTAATGACCCAAACCCCATCTAGAAAGTTAATTTCTGGCTACGCTATATACATTATATACATAATCTCTATACATAACGCATTTCAAAGTAAAAACTGGTATTCATTTATTTGGCATTAATATTGTACTGTGATTCAAGTACAAAGGTTTTGTACACTTGGTGACACATTCAGCGATTCCAGCCGGAATCACAGGATCAGAAAGGGTTCACATTGTAATGGGACATTTTCCACCTATCAAAGTACAAAGTACACAAATCCTTAGCGAATTAACTAGGGAAGAATTCGGAGGAAATTTTATAGTTTTGTAAAGAGACTTCGAAAACACATTTCATGTCTGGTCCTTTTTTTTTTGTGAAGTCATATTTTCTCAACCAATGAATGAAGTAGAAACGTTTAATTTCACTAGATTTCTGTGGTTCGATAACTGTGAAATAAACTGAGAAAATGAAAAAACTGCTTTCCCCATCATTGTGAGCTTTTCATTTTATACAGATTTGAAAGCGTTGTCGAAAGAGGTTTTCAGGAATGTTGAAGCTCATATCAAGTCTTTCTGTTTAGATCTTAACTTGAATATAGGTGAAACGGTCCGGCAAACTCTTTTAGCTTCGCTTCACGGCATCCGGGAAAGTTCAAGACTCCCGTCGGAGACAATTGTTGCTGGTTCCATTTGTTCTTTAAATTGACTTTTCAACGAAGTGCTGTTGCATACTGCGAATGAAAGTCGTGTTACAAATAAATTTGGTCTCTATTCGCTAAAGACCCTCATGACAACTTTTTCCTCAATTTCCGCGAGCAGCGTAAGTGACGCGAAATTTCATCATCTCGCAATTTCCAAGTGCATGACATTTAAAAAAATTTTTTAGAAATGTAAATTAGAAACTTAATCCCGCCACTGCATGTTAATGCGCATGAAGCATTTAGATTGACAACCTGTTATTTACAAGCTATTACATAAATCCTACTTCACTCAAGAAAGATTCACACAGACAGTATGTGTTGTATGTCACTTCAAAAAAGAAAAAAGAGAGAGAAAGGGGAAAAAATGGAGAGAGAATGTAAAGAAACTCGGAATTTGGCGCAAAGAATGCGGAGTAGGACTTAGCCTCAAACCTTGCTTTGATATTTATCTTACTAAGCTCAATTCATAATTTGATTTGGATAAATGATATACAGACGCATATTTTTATATCGGTTTTCATTTTTGAAAAATGTGAATAGTTTAAATCAACTTCATTTCAAAAGTTGAGCAGTCAAGATTTAGCAATGCCAAATATTAAAACCTACCAAACTGGACAAAACTTCAAGCATAAAAAAAACACGATTGTTTTAATCGGTTACAAATTATTAGTTTTCTAGACAGGGTTCATTGAGAAAATTTTTAGGCAAAACAGTAACCATTTTTAAAAACGCGTTTCAATTTTCATAACACTTTTAAAATTTTATATTGAATTAACATTTCCGACTAGATGTGTTGCCCGGCGTTGCACGGTCTTCTTCGAAAATAAAAGTTGTGTCAAGGGACGCATGTTCAACAACCAGGCTTAAGTAAAAGAATAAAAAATAGCAGTGCAACATTTTAAAAGATTGCAATGGCTCACACTAAATTTCCTGAAAAGGATTGTGACTACAGTAACACTTACCACACAAAATTTTTTGGCGCGCTTCAAAATTTTGTATGAGAATTTATCCCCCTCCCCCTACAACACTGTGACTGAATCATTAAAGTTTAACTTCTACAGGTTTTCCTTAGCACAATCAAACTCATCCATTCCAAAGTAATTATTTTATAATGTTGTTAAAACCTATCCCCCTGGTGTAGGAAAGCATACACCAGGTTCAGAAGGACCCGACATTATTTTATAATGACACACATATTCGAAAATATTAGTAACAAATTACTTTTTTCTAAATCAACTAATATGACCATTGGTTTTGGATCCCCTCCCCTTTTCTTTCTTTTCTTTCCCTTTTTCCAACTTGTAGTTTCTTTTTGAAAAAATTAAAACCTCCCTGACTTTCATTCTTAAACCGTGACTAATGGTTTTCTCCAGAAGTACAATAATTGGGAATTTATTGTTATTTTAATTTACAACATACAAAACAATCGATCACAAATTTCTTCAAAAGTTGACCTGAAACATCAGAATTGAATCTTAATTTAAATAAAATGAAAATTAGCCCCAATTCTGAAAGCAAAATGGTATTCTTCATATTTTCTGCTCACGGCCAGCCGAGTACACGCGTGGGAATCTTTCCTCGTTTTCCCTTGTTCACGCACCCAGCCATTGTGTCATCCTTTTGTGTTTCTACGGCCTTGGTTTGGGGAACCTCAGCATGTCGGCGCAATTACTCGCCACACAAATTCCCTTTCATTATCTCTTTACGCCCAGTTTGCTTTGTGGACCGGTTTCCACTTTTCCCTACGATCAATATTACTCCATGAACACACATAACCATGTTCTAATGCAGGAAAACTAAAGCGAACCCAACAGAACTACAATCAGACGAAATGCAATTATTGATCAAGAAAAAAAAAAAAAACAACTCACGATTTTTTTTATTATTATTTTATTTCAAAGAGAAACAGAAAAACTCGGATCTTGAAAATTTACAGTTCCACTGTGATACTTTTTTTTAAATTTTATTAAGCACTTTTATTATACTTGGCCTGATTGTCAAGGGAAAATTCTGAAGTCGGCTTTTGCTTATATCTCAGCAACTAGACCACTTAGAGACTTCGGGATTTCACCAAATGATTTGCTTAATTTTAAGGTACAACTAAACGCTGAAAAATTAAAATTATAAAATAAAGTTATTGTTTCAATTAGGATGGAAAACAGCAATTTTCATGTAATTTCCCCATTAAATGTTTAAATATAAAACCCATTGTTACAAATTTTGTTGCCTTGCAACAGTAATGTTAATAGGAATCATAATGAACATTCACTGTCATTGCTCTCGAAAGATTTTTATCCTCACCTACACCAATGATCGATAATGGGGCTAAAGTAAAGAGACATATTAGAATTATCTTGAGTAACTTGTATATTGTGAATCGTAAATTAGTTTGAGAAACCTTTAATATTTAAGTGGTTTTAATTAAATTAGCAAACTAATAAATCCTGGAGAGGAACAAGGATTAATTTTCAGTGCCAACTGCTTAAAGTTTTAGACACGTATATGTTTTTTCTTTTTTTTTCTTCTAGTACGGAGCATTTATATGAAAAAATAAGGTGAAGTTTCGTGAAGGTAACATTATTCTACTTCTGAAATACTTTTACACTAAAAAGAATAAAATAACAGAATTTTTTAAAAAGTACTAAGCACTTTTCACAATACATTCAAAAGGACAAAATTTTATGGGTCAGAAAGGACAATTTAAGTATTCCTGTAGTTTTCAAAAATACCAAGAAAATGACACCACGAACGAAGAAAAGTGCAGTTCTAGTCATTTCAAACCAAACTTTCCCAATAAGAAAATTATGCATATTTCAACACTCAAAGTTATGGTTGAAAGCTAGATAATAGAAGAAATTTCTCTTCATGACTTGAGCCGCACTTTTCTTCGTTTGTGGAGTCATTTTCTTAGAATTTTTGAAAACTACAGGAATACTTAAATTATCCTTTCTGACCCGAAAAGTTATTTCGTCCTTTTGAGTGCATAATGAAAAGCGCTTAGTATTTTTTCTTTTTTTCAATCTGTTATTTTATACAGTGGCTCCCAAAAGTGTTCGTACACTTACGACTTTCAATGAAATAGGCCCCTATGCATTGGTTAGAATTAATATTTCGGAATAGGAATTTAATTATAAGATTTATGATCTACTTTTAACAAAACTACACGAAAATTTTTAATAAAACATTAAAACTTAATTTTTTGAAAATCAAAAACCAAAAAGTGCCAGAAACTTTATCTCACAAAAGTCTTCGTACACTTTGAATAAAAACTTTTTAACAAAAAAATTGAACCGCCGAAAAAACTGAAAAGCAAAAAATAATAAACCATTTTAATTAAACCTTAATAACTAAGTTCTTAAACTGATGTAAGTATACCTAAATATATATTTTTGTAATAATTTAGAGTTTTTAATTACCCTTAATAACTCAGTTCTTAAATTAATGTAAGTATACCTAAGTAGTTTTGAGTCGGTGCCAAACAAGCAAATTAATTATTTTTGTAAAGCGTGAGGCGCAGCGGTGGCGTATGGCGACACGCCCCTTCGCCGTAAAATGCCGAGCGTTCACGAAGTTAAACCCGAACGTCGTCGAGTGGTCTCGAAGAAGCACGTGTCGAGTATTTGGCTGCTACTGAGCTTTTGCCTCATATACAAAAGTCAAAATGTTTATATCATTGTTCATCACACTGAAGAAGGATTTCTCATCTTGTTAAAAGCTCAAATAAATGGTTTTGTGGGTCATAGTATTATTCAGCGTAAGTATGGCATAACAACTGTAGCCGTTAATTGCATACATGATCCTGAAGATTTTTCTCACTGGTTGTTTGCCTCTCTCGTGCGAGGTCCCAAAGGTTTCAAAGCTCCAACGAGAGGTACTTTTTGTTGTATACGATCTACTAGTATTCATGATTTAATGATGGCGTGTGAAGGGAGCATTTTTTGAAACATTTATGTTTATCGCCGGACATTTCACATTACATTGCTAATTTTATTTGGTTATTTCTTTAAATTTAGGTAATTTAGGGATCTTTGTTTATTTATTGTTTGGCACCGACTCAAAACTACTTAGGTATACTTACATTAATTTAAGAACTGAGTTATTAAGGGTAATTAAAAACTCTAAATTATTACAAAAATATATATTTAGGTATACTTACATCAGTTTAAGAACTTAGTTATTAAGGTTTAATTAAAATGGTTTATTATTTTTTGCTTTTCAGTTTTTTCGGCGGTTCAATTTTTTTGTTAAAAAGTTTTTATTTTATAATTTTTTGTGGCTATAAGCTACTAATGTGGCTAGAATCTGTATGCTTATATTTTTGATTACTTTTAAAATAGCTACCTACATTACTTTAGCTATTAACATATATATATATATATATATATATATATATATATATATATATATATATATATATATATATATATATATATATATGTAATCGTATTTTAACAATTATCTGTTGTGTTACATAAATAATTTTTAAAAAGCAGGCTTTATATACTAACATGGGTAGGCCTACAAAAAATGCTGCTCGGATGAGGAAAAGATATTTAGAAGAATCTATTAATGAGAAAGATAAAAGGTTGGAAGCAAACAGAAAGAGAATTACATTAACACGTTCACAGGAGTTTTTAGGTCAGCGCGAGGAAAGACTGTCGAGAATGAGAAGCTACAATAACGATAGGTTATTGCAAAAAGGTGATAAGCAGCGCGCTCGTCGTTTAGATATGATAAGAGAGCGACTTTCAAATGAGAGTGAAGAGCAACGCGCTCATCGTTTAGATCTGATAGAGAGCGAGTTTCAAATGAAATTGAGGACGAACGTATGCTGCGTTTGGATGCTGCTCGTAACCGTTCAGCAATGGTGGTACTTCACGAATCTTTCGAGGAGAGAACTAATCGTCTGAGCGCCATGCGACAAGCAGCTCGCGAGCGAAGAAACCAGTGTAACGCAGAAAACTTTAAGAAATCAATTAATGTTTATGCTGACTTGTCGTGTTCAATATGCAAAAAAAATTTGTATCCTCAGCAACGTAGGAAATTGCAAACTAAAAATTTAGGCTCTATTTTGCCTAACGAACTGGTAGCTTTAGGTAATATAATTACTTGTTCACGATGCTCAAACAATATTAAAAAACATAAAACTCCACCCCAGGCCTATTGGAACAAAATGTCGGTAGCTGCAAAACCTACAGAATTTGATGAGTTATCGGAAATTGAGAAACGTTTTATTTGCAGAGTAGTGCCATTTCTCTTAAAATAATAAAAGTTCAAAATCGTTTGAGCCAAGACTGGTGCAAAGGGCAGACAATTCTTTTTGCTCAGGATGTGGTCGAGCTGGCGGAACAACTTCCGCTTGAACCTAATCAAACTGGATTAGTGCTCGTAGTAGAAAGTCGTGAAAATTTAGAACATTCTAGGGAGTTTCAAATTGATATAGGTAAACTTCAAGTGGCATTGCAGTGGCTCCTAAAGAATATACGTATAAAGATGTTCGTGTGCATTTTCCTACTGTGATCGATATTTCTACGATAACACAAATTGCTGACGAATTTGCATTTTGTCATCTATTGTACGTTAGCTTTGTTGTACAAACTAACTTATTTGGTTTCCGCTGAAAAAAATATATAACTCCAACATTTTCTTATTGTTAGTACCACTGAATCCAACACACATTTCTTCAAATATCTCGAAAACTCATTTCTGCAGATACTGCCGCTTACCAGCCCACGGCAGTACACACAAGAGACATACAGGTCTGAAGCTCATTCATTGTGAGCTTTTTTTTTTTTTTTTTTTTTGTAATACCCAACTCAGAATCAAAAAATCTTGGAGTGAACAACTAATCACCCCCTCTCCCCCCCCCTTAGGGTAGGAATTTTTCCCTCAAATTTATAGGGGAATTACTTCAGGCTATACCCTTTCTAATAAAAAAAGAATATTCAAAATCGGACTACTCTGTAAAAAGTTATGTGTGGTCATACATTAAAATATATATATATATACGTGTCGACTTGAGAACCTCCTCCGTTTTTTCGTCGGTTAAAAATAGTATGTCACCATCACTAAACTTCGCCCTATTTTTTCATACAAATCCTGAATATAAAAAATGTTTGACGACTGGCACTGAAAACTAACCCTAATCACAAGTACCAGAGATTGAGAGGTCTACACTGCCGTGTGCAGGTAAAGGGCTATAACTGCAATTTTATCTTTTTTTTTTTTTTTTTTTTTTTTTTTTTTTGCATTTTGTCATCATTGTTTGTACGTTAGCTTTGTTGTACAAACTAACATATTTTTTTTAGCGGAAACCAAATAAAATTACAACATTTCCCAGTTGATAGTACTGAATCCAGCGCACAATTCTTCAAATATCTCGAAAACTCATTTCTGCAGATACTGTCGTTTACCTGCTCAAGACAGTACACACGAGAGACATACAAGTCTGCATCTCATTCATCGTGAGGATTTTTTTTTTTTTTGTTATACCCAATTCAGCATCAAAAAATCTTAGAGTGAACTACTAATCGCCCCCCTTTCCCCACCCTTTGGGTAGGATTTTTTCCCTCAAATTTATATAGGAACAACTTCAGGCTATACCCTTTCCAATAAAAAAAAAAAGAATATTCTAAATCGGACTATTCTGTAAAAAGTTATGTGTGGTCATATATAAAAAAAAATCTGTGAGTGAACAACAAATCTCCCCCTTTTCCCACCCTTAGGGTAAGAATTTTTTCTCCAAATTTATATGAGACCAACTTCAGGGTATAACCTTTCCAATAAAAAAAGAATTATCAAAATCGGACTATTTTGTAAAAAGTTATGTGTGGTCATACATTAAAAATCTGTGAGTGAACAACAAATCAACCCCCTTTTCCCACCCTTAGGGTAGGAATTTTTTTTCAAAATTTTTATGGGACCACCTTCGGGGGTCCAATAAAAAAAGAATTATCAAAATCAGACTGTTCTGTAAAAAGTTATGCGTGGTCATACATTTAAAAAAAAAAAAAATATACATGTCGAATTGAGAACCTCCTCCGTTTTTTCGTCGGTTAAAAAATGTCAAAAATTAGTAAATTATCTAACTTTTTACAAAGTTATTATTTAGTGGAATATCATGCAGTATCAGCAACAGCTTTTAAACGTCTCGGAATAGATTTCATTGTTTTTTCTTTCTTTTTTATGCAATTTCTGGGTAAGTGTTAAGCCGCACTTCGAGTCTTACTGTTTCTAGTTCGCTTTTCGTTTCAATAGTGTATTTTCGTAATCTAGCCTCCAGAAATCTCCAAATATGTTCCATTAAGTTAAAATCTGGCGATTGCGGAGATATTTTTCAGTTTAAGGACAATTTTTGCGGCACCAAACGCAAACGTGTACTTCTTATCGTTATTTGGATAAAAAACAAAGTTGTTTCCGATTGCCAAATTTTGGGCTAAAAGTTTAAAATTATTTTTTGAAATATTTAAATGAACAGCATGATTCATTATTTCATCAAAAAATTCCAAATTTCCAAGTCTTTGTGCTGTTATGCACCCTCACACAAAAACAACTTCACCGTCCTGATTAACTGATCCAGCTAAGTTCTTAAGATTAAATTCCTCATTTTTTCTTCTATTGACAATTATGCAATAATTTAACACAAAATATTAATTTTTTTTCATCTATAAGTAAGACGTTGTTCCAAAACATTTTGAGCTTATTTATCATTGATTTTACGACGGAAAGCGTAAGCTTACTGTTTTTCGCACGCGAACAAGAAAATTTCTGCGGGAAGAGGTCCCCTTTAATCCAGCTAATCAGAGAACTTGGCGAACAATTTTAGGTGAAAATTAAACGTAAAATGTTTCATTCAATTCTGCAGAAACTTTTTCAGCGCTCAAATGTGTATTTTTCATAATTTTTTTACCTGTAAACCTCCGATCACGCTTTGTTAACTTTGACAGCTGACCTTTTCTTACCTTGTTTTCGATCCGATTCTTGTTTTTAAAGCATTTTATCAAGCTCTTCACTATAGAGTGGTATAAATTAACTAATTTAGAGACCTTTCAGACCAATTTACCGCTACTGTGAGGAAAAAATTCAAATCTCCAATGGTGTTTGTGATTTTTTACGCATACCTGCCATTTTAAAATAATAAGCAGAATATTAGGGAATAAATAAACAAAAAATTAAAGGCAAATGACTTTACAGTGTCATTACAATACAAAAATAGTAAAAAAACCACACATGATCATTTTAATCATGAATTAATTCGAAAATACTTCGGTGTACGATGACTTTAGTGGCGTATTTTTTCTCTGTCTTATCGTTTTTTGACAAATTTCAAAACCAAAATCTGGCAATATTTTGAAAAAAACTACTGGGTTCTATTCAGAATGGCATAGGATTGGTGTGAAAAAAAAATGGATTTCATATTCAAATTCAGTTTTGCGTAATTTGGTTTTACTACAAAATTTCAAGGTGTACGAACACTTTTGGGAGCCACTGTATTTGCAATGAAAGAGCAAAAGTAACTAAATTTGAGGCATTGAGAAGCACAGGGATGTAGGTGGACATTTTCAAGTTTTGAGTAAAACGCGTTTAAAGATGACTTGCGGTAGGTTTCCATTGATTTTTTTTTTTTTTTTTTTTGAAAATCATGACGTATAGCAGAACGTACTAGGGTAACTAGTGCTTTCTCTTGCCCTAAGATAGACCAGAGGTTCACCTATACCATTTGTACTGGTTATCTCCAATTTCTTAATTTTGCCACTTACATCCCTTTGCTTTCACTGCCTCTAATTTGTGTTACAAAAGAATTCGTCGCCCACTGGCGACAGTAGCACATCCTAAAAACATTAACTCAAGGTTTTAAGAAAAACTAAATTTTTTTTTAAAATTATTACAGTACGTTCAAAATGTTCATGAAATGTTACGATTCTTAGTGGATTTTTTTTCCTTTTCGTAGTTTGAATGAATAGTTCAAATTTAAAATTTAAAAAAAAATCTTCGAAATTATGAAATTTTATTGATGTTTCGCGGTTAATTATATCATTTATATGCCACCGCGTACTAGTTGCGTGAACTGTAATTTGTGCAAATTTTGCGCTAAGAAAGAAAATTCAAAATTAGGGATTTTTATTGATGTGTAATATTAACGTGTATGAGTATTTTTCCACCCATATATTAAAGCATTTATGGGAAACTTTTGCTTAAAATTAGAATAAACTAATTTTTTGTGGTAATTAATTAGTATGATTATAGAATATTAAATTGTCACCAGTTATTAGGTGGCATTTCCAAATTTTTAAACGATTTTTAACTCCATGCCCAAAGGAAGGGTGTTATAAGTCTGACATGTCTGTGCCTCCGTAGCTAATAAACAGATGAATCGATTTTTATATTTATTTATTTTATTTATTTATTTTTTATTTATTTATTTATTTATGAAATAGCAGAACCCGCACAGCGATGCCCATGCTAAAAATATAATGGAAGTCCGTTGAATAAAAAGAATTGACGCCCCCTCTGATGTGAAATGTTAGTTTTTCTTTGTATAAAACGCGTACAAACCTTTTCAAAAAAAAAAAAACAACAATTTAAGTTTCCTTGGAATTTAAAACTTTTCGTCAAATCATTAAATTAGATTTACAGTTGCTTTAAAACTCTATTTAGCGAGTGAAGCGGTTTTTACTGCAATTTAAAATGTTTCGCCAAATAAACAAAAAAAAAGACATCAAATAATATCTTTCAAATGTAAAAATAATTCTGCAACTCAATTGTTTATCGCCAAACTTGCCCAGCAACCACGCTATCATAATCCATCCGTCTAACGAAAAAAAAAAAAAAAAACATCCCGTGGAACATTCAAAAATCATCGTCAGAAAAAAAGAAGAATCTGTCGTACATTTCACTCGGATAAAAACAAATCAAAAGTTTCTTTTCTTTCAAAACAAATCGCCAAAACAATGAATTACATTAATGGTTGCCTTAAAACAATAATCCTAGACTGAACCGTTCAGCGCCTAACGTGCAAAGCGACCACGCTACTGGAACCCAGCCCTTTTGCGAGTGAAGCGGATGTTTTTTCTTAGGCAATAATAAATGTTTCGCCAAACAAACAAAAAGGTGTAAAATCACATTAACAATAGCTTTCAAATCTTCATATATTAGGAGCTGCGTTGCCCGGCTTTGCCCGGTCTACCTTGAGAACAAAAATTATGTCAAGTGACATCATATATTCAACAATTAATTAAAAGAATAACTTAATAACTTAAAGAATAACTTAAATAAAAGAAAAAAAAAACACCATGCAAAATTACCCTTCCAAATAATGACGACAGACATTAAAATACTTTTAAGAAATTAAAATGCGAAAGGTGGATTTTAAAAGCGTAACCATGGAAACATGAAATAAAATAAGTTTAGGAAATAAGATGCAAAATAAGAAAATATACGATGGATTCAAAAAGCGTATCCATGGAAACGCGAATATAAAATGGTTGACAACCTGAATCAAAATGACATATTTCGAAATTGATTTAAAAACGCTTGTAACTTTTTTTCCTTTGAAGATAGAAGCTAATTTTTCCGACCAAAGGTCGAGATATTTCTAGAGTAAAAAATCTCTTTTTCCAATGCTGTCAAAATGAAAACTGTGGGACAATTCCTTCACTTTTTATTGATAGATTTAATGAAGAAAGTAGTGCCTAAATTTCAGTTAAGCCTAAAAAAGTTCGAGCTAAAAACGCAAATTACTCCCGCCGTAATTAAGTTAGAGCATTGAAATAAATTGTTTAGAACGCAGAAAATTCTACCCTTTTTAACGATATATAATATTAATATGTGCAAGTAATTTTTCACCCCTTTAATAGCCAATAATAGACAATTTACGTGAAATTGGGGCCTAAATTTGAATAAAAAAAGAACTTCATTGGATTTTTTCGAATTATAGCCTATGTTACTCAGTAAGAAAGCACCTTTCATATAGTGAAAGAATTTTTCAAATAGGTGCAGTGGTTCTGGAGATTACCTCGAACATATAAACACGCAAAAATCCGCCCTCTCTCTTTATAATATTAGTAAAGATTTTTTATTTATTATTATTATTTTTTTTTTGTTCTTTTTTGTTCGAAAGGCGACTTGATCGAGAGTATTTTTGCCTAGGTATCACCTTTGTATGAATTTAATTACCAAGGATATTAAAAACCGCGAAAATTAGCTTTTTTTTTTCTTGTAATTTCGGTTGTGAAAACATATTTGCATATTTAAAACATTGCTACTAATCTAAAGAACTAATTTTTTTACGTTTGATGGAATTCGTACTCAAACTATAACTCTTTTTTAGAAGTTTTAAATACAACTCGAAGCCTTCATGCAAGCGAATGGTAACGATGCCATTATTGGCACAGGAGAGAAAGTTCAATGATTTAAAATATTTTATCAGTCGCCAATTTCTATTTGTTAACAAACAAAACACCTGTAATTCATTTTAATATATGAAAACGGCTTTTAGAATGATTTTCCATTTTTCTTCTCGATTTAGTTTTGTGACTAGCAAATTTCGGTAGTCGTGATAATCTCATTTACCGTGTTTCCTTTGTTATGAAGAAATTTTTTAAATGTATTTAAACTTAAATTTTATACGTAATTTGACCTGCGAAATTTACGGTTATTTTCAGATGAGCACCCCCCCCCCCAGGGCAAGGGCGAACCCCCCTCAATATCGCGGAGACCCCCCGAAAGCAAGAGCCCCACCCCCAAATGAAAAAATACACGTTAAAACACCCTCCTAAAAATTTCAATGGCGCAGTCTGCGCCATGACCCCCTCCCCCAGATGGGCACCCCTGCAGCAACGTGTTACGTGTTGATCTTTAAAAAGCTCATGAGCCAGTAATTCTTGAGCGAGAAAGAATCTTCATAAATAATAGGACGCTACAAGGATTTTGCTCTGCACTTCCTCGAAAAGCTACCTCCAACTGAAATGTCATGTATAGCACGAGTAATATAACTCGCGCAACATACACCATAGTTTTAAAAAAAAAAGTAGTATGCCTAGCGCAGACTTGAACGTGACAGTAAAGTGAAGGATAAGGTAAGAGAGAAGGATAGGATAAACTTTCCACTCCTTTCTTCTTTTCTTTTCCCATTGAATAAAATATCTGCAGCTGGGAAAGGGAGAAGATTTCGATGAGTAACCACCACTTGTTTTTGTCAGCTTAGCAACAAAGATTTTATGGGTCCTTGAAGACTCACTGCAGTTTTAGACTACTGGAAGTTCTGTTGAAGAAGAGTTTTCAAGATTACAAAAATTTGATTTTTAAACAGTTAAAACTCGTGCAGAGAACTGTACATGAAACAGAGGAATCCTCATCGATTAGGAATCGTAAGAAAGCTAAGATAAAGAACGCTATGATTTCCAAGTTAGCAACAGCAAGCCAATTTTACGATTTCAGTTTGAAAAAAAAAAAAAAAAAAACATTGGTGTATCGATAAGACGTACATTAGAAGTAAAACTTCTGAAAAACAGGGAATCATTTTAGCTATACATCAATCACTTTTGAATAGCACAGATTGTGTTTATCATCCTTTATTTACAAAAAATCATGTACACATAAGGTGTCACTGTGCATCATCTTCTTCATTCTTAAGAAGAAAAATGATCGGTTTATGATAGCTAAGTTAAGTAATGGAAACTATCAATTTTAAATTTTCTTGGAACCGTGAGAAAACTGCATCAACTGTTGTTCCTTGAAGTGTGGTCTTTTACATTCTGAACTGCCACTTCACTCGCCACGTTTTCTCTCACGTCACGCTCTTGTTCTTTCAGCACTTGACTAGGCATATTCAAAATAATATTGTATATTTTAATTAAAAAAATTGATTATAATAAAAAACGAGAACACTAAACAATACTCGAAGTGCCTTGGTCACACACGTGTCTCAATGGATGCCTTGCTGATAACCAACAGCCAGCTGCACTCAGTGATAGCCACGCCACTTAAACGCAACCACGGACAACGAGAAAGAAAGAAAGCGAGAAGAGCGTGCATCTCCTTTCTTTCCCGATACATGCAGGTAAGCAAGACACTGCTCCAACTCCACTCCTGTTTACCCCCACCACTTTTCGTCGCACAAAATGGTTGCAGATCAGAATTTCTTAGCCTCGCATAAGCAGCTTCACTTCAACAACAAAATAAATAAAGAAAAAAGATTTAAAAAATGGAACGGAAACCTCATTTAATAAAACGTTGAAAACAAAATTTTTCAGTTAATTTTGAAATCAATGTCCAATATTAATCAGAACACCCCTCGTTACCCCCTCCACACAAGCTGGATTGCTTCAGATTTTCCTCGTACGACTAACATCGTGAAATTTATATTCCACGGTTGAATTCACCTAGAAATTTGCAAGGAATTCGACTAAAGCAGCCGGCCAGTATATAAAAAGCAAGCCTCGGGATATTTTTCAAATTCGTATTCGAAAGAGAACTTCCTAATCTTTTTCGGAACTTTGTTAACAATGCCTGAAGGAATAAAATTTGGAAAACAGTTCTATGGAAAAAGATCAAAGAAATGAGAGCATGCAAAATGCACGTGAAGACTTTAAAGTTATAGGGTAAATAATTTGCTCTAAAACTGCATAAAACGAATAGTTTTTTTTTTTTTTTTTTTTTTTTTTTGAGAAAAGGATATGAAACCTTTTTCGTTTATAATGAGTTTCCCGTTTTCGAGACGCGTTTTCTGTACGAACGCCCTAGAATTATTTAGAATTATTATTACACATTTGGAAAATTCTACAAATTAAAAAAGATCAAAATTTGCATTTCAAAGTGGACTTTCTCAATAGCCTTTATCTTTACAATCGCGCAAAATCTGTCTTAATGACAAACAATTGTAAAGTCAAGAGAGTAATTGCAAGGGATTAAAGAGAAAACAAGCGTATTTTTCATTTCTTTATTACTTATGGCGGAGGTGTCCAACCTACGGTCCGCGAAGCTGATCCATATGTGGTCCGTTGTTATGTTCAATGTTGCGAATTGAAAACTATCTTCTGACTTTCAAAGCAATTATAACTTGCATTCGGTATTAAAAAAATGATTTTTGCAAATTTGGAGTAAAATAGTCAGAAATTGGTTTCTAAAATTTCTAAAGGAAACTTGGTATTTATAAAATAAACAGGTGGTCATGATAACAGCAATTCTTGGTTTGTAATTTTCTTCCCTTTACGGTGTTATCAAGAAAAAAATATATACAGATATAATTTTATGAGTATTTTGGCCCGCGATATTCATCTTAATATGAAGTGCGGCACTCGAGTAAAAAAAGGCTTAAAGCTACCTTTGGTAACTTATAATTTTGTTGAAACAATTTTTTTAGTAATTTTCTGAAAAGAACCAGACCAGATATATTTTTCCTTCACGAAGAGCTAGGAAAAGGCAATGGGACCGTGGCCCCCACTCCTTGCCCAAA
Source organism: Uloborus diversus (assembly GCF_026930045.1). Classification (NCBI taxonomy): domain Eukaryota; kingdom Metazoa; phylum Arthropoda; class Arachnida; order Araneae; family Uloboridae; genus Uloborus; species Uloborus diversus. The sequence goes on from NC_072731.1 coordinate 225,632,903, forward strand.
GGCATGGGAACCCATGCTATCGAGGAAATAATTACTTCTTAGCTCTATGTTTGATACATAAAATAAAATAATAATCTACTGTAAGAAGTTAACTTTGATTTTTCACAATTAAAATAATTCTTCAACCCAAACTTTAGTAACGTAACTTATTTCAGTTCACGCGGTAATGAGTTCACTAACTAATCAATATTCGTCAAATAAATAAAAATAGCTTCAAATGCTCCGTTCAAGTGTAAAATAATAAAGCATTTATCGTCGCCTCAGAGCAACAGTAAGATATCTATTCCTATCAATAACAGATATGTTACTGTTGCTTTAATTCGACGATATATTGAGTTACTAATTAACAATAATAGTTAATTAAAGTTACAAAAAAAAAAAGAGGAGCGAACTGGCGGTGACGACGAAAATTGTATTTTACCGTTTTCGCCAAGGCAGAAAGCAAACGAGTCGCCAGGCCTAATGAGGTACCTATAGCGGAGAAGTACCTTCTGTTACTCAAACATTTATCCAGCACAATATGTATGTATGCTATAACATTTATGATACCAATGGCATCTCCCCCAGAGGGAAAAGTTAAGATGATATCCTCCTCCGAAGCTCAGAATTTTTCCTTTTTTGAACATAGAAAAGGATCAAAACTAACTAAACCCAACTGCGAAATTTAATCTTATCCCAACTCCGAATTTTTCCCCTGGCTATTGGCTTCGCCACTGAATGCTATATATTTTTCAGATAGAAAAAAAATAATAATAATTCGCATAAAATGTAGTAGACGATTCCTTAAAAAAAGCTGAGTGTTTTATTTTCTAAACACGTCATGAATTATTACGCTCTTAACATCACGTTAAACACAAAGTTAAGTAAATGTTGATACTATCAGTTTTAAATTTAGCGACTACGGATAAGATGCGAACTTTTGAGTTTTAAATGAAATTAACGAGTAAAAGATGAAGTAAAAAAATTTTACCAGCCCGTCGTAGTCGCGAAAATTTAAGTGCCGCGAAGAAAAATTTTGTACAGTTCAACTTTCGGTTCTGATAACAAAATTCGCGAAATGACCGAAAGCTTCATTTTCGCGAAAATAAGTGCTTCAACAGCAACAATTCAGAGTTCTTTAATTTCATTTACTTCCAGATGACGTATGCAAGTTCCTACCTTGTAAATAAATTTAGGAACATTTCAGCATCCTTATGATACCCATCGAGGAAAGTCTAACTTCGCTTTCCGTTTCTCTGTAGCTTTCCCATTTCTTAGAAAGTATATCATTCGCTCTGATGAACAGTATGGTGATTCGACAGCACACATTCGCTTACATCTTTTAGGGTTTTGGAAAAGACGGTTCTCTTTGATGCGTTGCAAAAAGCCATTTTGTGATCAAGACGCACACGGCAATTCACATCATCTTAAAAGATTAAGTCACGTAATTCTCGAGATTCGTCGCAACTGATAAAATGTTTCAGTCTCTTAATTTTTCTTACACAGTGTACCCTTAATTTAGCTACAGCTCGGCAAGAATCCATTTCGTCTGAGGCTAGACTTATCGCTCACCCAGAGATGCCCATCCAGGGGGGGGGGGGGAGGCAACGCGCAGATTGCGCCGTTGACATTTTTAGGGAGGTGATGGGTATGTTTCTCTTTTTTTTTTTTGGGGGGGGGGGGGGTCTTTTGCTCTTGAGGGGCGGGGAGTATGACATTTAGAGGGTGCGTCCTTACTCTTAGGGGGCACCCCTGGCTCACCGGCAACACTAGCGTCACATTTCAAAAATTCGAAAACACGCTTCGAAGGGTTCGCGAAGTTGTGAGCTTGACAAGGAGAAAGGGGGGGGGGGGGGGTAACTAGAACTATGACATCACGGATTTCTTTTAATGAGAATATGCCCTGATGGAAAGAAGATTGACATGAAACAAGGGGGTAAGATAAAGAGAGACACTTTGTGACAAAAGGGAGGGGGAATGTAGAAATAAAGTAGTAAATGTAGAAATAAGTGGGATATCATTTTGGACAGCCCCATAGGTAAATAACAGGAACAAAACAGAATAGACCAAAGTATCCCACACTACTTGGGCTAGCGGCGTTATGTAAGTAAAGTGCGCCAAATGAGGCAGACCACTTTAAGGTTCATAACCAAATTTCTTGCTCATTTGATTGAATTGCTCCAACTTTTGCACTTTTATCAGATGACTCATAAAACTAAGAAAAAAAATTAATTAAGTGAAAATTTAAGTTTCAATTGTGTTTCTCAGCAGTTTTAGCAAAGAAAGGCAATTAGGGCTCATTAAAGGAATGGGTTTCGAACAGGGAAAATTCTGAGTAAAGATTACTTGACGCTGAGTTGAAGAAAAACGCCAAAAAGTACTATCAAACTATACAACCAAAAGAAAAAAATCTTTAATATCAATATAAAACCGAATTGAAAAAAAAAATCTCCAATATCAATATAAAATCATTATATTAAACCACATTTGATAACTTCAAAAAAATTACCAAAAATTTCCTGTTTACTTCCACGGGAGGGTGAAAGATTAATCATCATATTTGCGGCAACTAAATAATTCACCGTTCTCTCTTTTTTATCACTCCTATGTGCACAAGTGTGCAGCATTATGCAGCACAGGATCAACTTAACATATGTATTGATACTGAGGACACTTCACGGCACCCCTTGCCTTTTCCTACGGTACCCCGTGGAACCCATTTTGGAAAACCCTAGAATAGACTAAGTTCAAAAAAAAAACTTAATAAGAGAAAACAAAGAGTAGAAGTACATAAAAGGAAAATTCCTTTGAAACCTACCACAAACATCCGTAACGTACACCGACCATTTATCTTTTGATGTTTCAAAAAGCATTTCATTTCAGTGAAGTGTGTTTTTGCAGCGAGTTTTCCGAATTCAGTTGTAAATAAAAGAAGGTGAGTAACCGCAATCGGAGCGCGTGCAACTCTTTCCAAGTCACGTGATACGTACAGCCACTCGGAGCGTGAATTTCGCGGCTAAAATTGCACCGACTACCGACAATGATAACATCAGAGGCAAACTCTATGAACTCAGATTTGCCTATATGCTGAACTTGAAGGCTTTACACAGGGCTCCTTCATGTTTAAGAGAAATGAATCTTTCCGACCTTCCCAGTGAGATTCCGCAATAATTTATGAAATAAAATACTACATGTTAGCAGTAAGTTACCGTCCTTAATCCAGGGGGTTTTCCAGATTGGTGAATCCCCAACAAACACGAAACTACAGTCGTTGCATACGATGACCGGGCTGTCGGTATATTGCCTGTTAAAATATTTTTTTTTCTTGAATGCACAAATTATTTTTACTTCCTTTTACAAAAAGGAAGTATTGTATTCGCGAAAAAATTTTCACTCAAAAATCGACCGTAATTTCCATTTTGCTCACTCCCAAATGAATGTTAATTTTTTTTTTTTCGACTCGACCACACGTGGACAAGGGCCTAAGAACGTATAGACAGACACGCGAAATAACCATTTTGACGATTCCCGAGTTAGTTACGAGTTTTCTCGTGACGTCTGTATGTATGTGCGTATATATGTCGCATAACTCAAGAACGGTAAGTCCTAGAAAGTTGAAATTTGGTACGTAGACTCCTAGTGGGGTCTAGTTGCGCACCTCCCCTTTTGGTTACATTCGGGTGTTTCTAAAGGGGCCTTTTGCCCCTTTTGGGGGGGGGGGGAATTAGTGTTAACTTCGATGTAAACTCAAGTGGTGTTATAATTTGGCGGACACTTGGCGATACATCGCCAGTCTTTTGGTCGCCAAGTTTTGTCACCAACTTTGCGACATTTTTTTCTATTTGGTTTTAATTTGGTCACTGTTGGTGACATTTGGAAAGTAAACCATTGAATCACATTAAATTTGCCAATAATAGAGAAATGACATTAAATTGGAGCAAAAGGAAATCACGTGATGCACACATCAGCTCGTTTGTAACAAATTTAAAGTATTTTATTGGCGATTCATGAAATGAATTATCTTTTGAGAAATTTGCTTTTTAAAGGAAGAGAAGTTTGGATTTGGAAGCATTCAAAATTGGAGCATTAAAACGAAAATAGGTGTATGCCAAAAATTCCAAATTTGGAGATAATTAGTACAAAAGGTACGAGAAACTCATCTGTTTGGGGGGCAAGAGTTGGTACTAGGAACCGTGATAGGTGCTGTTAAAAACCAAAAGGTCTATTCGACTAATTATTATGGCTGTACATAATGTGATTTTTTTTTAACAGAATACATTGCGACTCATAATGAACCTAATATAAATGTGACTGGTGACTGCTAACGATGACTTATTAAGAGAAAGAAAAGATGTCCCTGCTATTTCTCGATGGCGACCAATCACCTAGATAACTATTTCCTGATGAAAACAAATACCGAATGCTGAAAATAGTGACCATTCACTAGTGATGACTTGCGATAAATATATACTGATAAGTTAATCAGGGCCGATGAGAGGCCATGTCTGCCTAGTGGGAAACAAGGGGCGCAGCTCAGTTGGGGCCCGCGCGCGAGGTTCAGAGTTGAAATAACATAAGTTAGATAAACTCTTGAGTGATGCTGACTAGCTCGGCCGTAGTGGCCTGATCAGTAAAGCCCTGGTTTCCTAGAAGCGAATCGCCGGTCTTCGACGCCGCTCCTCGCCGTGACGCTGATATCAAAGTCAAGTGGATTTCGGCGTGGCCATTCACGACGTCCATTTAGCTCGGGCGCGCATGCGCAGAAGAATCAAGTTTTCGCCTCGGCGAGGCGCAACGCTGACGGTCAGCGTGTTCGCACCTGGGAAATCAATGCTTAAGGCGTCGAACTCGAAACCGAAAGGTCACGGGTTTGATGACAGCCGACCGAAGATCCACCGTATTCATTAGACGTGAATGGGGCACATTAATATGACGTGGTTACCAAGTCCTAAAAGTTCCCATTCAAAATCAATACCTCTGGAGGTTGCTGAACCATGGACTGTTGCTTAGCCTCTGGTTTGTATAAAAAAACAGAGCTGTCTTCAGGACTCTCCAACCGGTTAAACCAAGCACAGTGGTAGGTGCGGGCACTGGTGTGGGGGAACCTGTAATGTGTTGCTATACAGCATGATTTAGAAAAACCTATCAATAAAAGCCAATCGACGGTTTGAACATTTGCACACGTTTTGATCAAGTTCACTTTCATCCCCTTTGCTTCTCGATAATTCATGAGGAAAATGCCTGTCCTTTTTTCTTCCTTTTTTCCCTGTTCCATGGGGGGGGGGGGGGGATTTCTTGGTGTAAATATCAAAATACGTACAAATACATACTAAATCAAACTTTTAGAATACAAGGGGGCATTCCGCCCCTCCCCCTGATCGGCCAAATAAGAGGGACCCTGATGCGGAAGGAACTAGTTTTTAGTGTCTTACCAAGCAGTCTTAGAGAAAGATTCTAAACAATGGCTTCCATAAAAAGGCTACATCTCAAGACATAAAGATCAACGCAGGATAAAGTTTTCACTCATTCTTTTTCCATCTTTTTTACTTCCTAAAAAGCAGTGCCGAAGTTATTTCAAAATATACGAAATCACGAACAGAAAAAAAAAAAAAAAATCTATCGGACATTACACAAATTATGAAAGCGGTATATAATATATTCTTCCATATGAGGCTCAAAATGGACCACTGCATGAAAGGGGCCGTTAAACGCTGCACATTTATGAACAAATGTGAATTTAATACGGGTCACTATGAATAATACATAAAGAAGCGAGACTGAATGCGGTTGCCCTCACAATGATAAAGCAAACTTCAGTGTGTTCCGGGTTTCGAAGATTGTATGCAAATTTGTGAAATTTTTTATGCTACCTGTACCATCAAAAGGTTCGGATATAAATATAAACACACATATCTCGTATGTAGTACTTTCAATTTCTTTCCCAGGCGTACAATTTTCCAACAAAATGCTGCCTAAATTCTCATTCACATGAGCTACCTAATTAGAATAATAATATAGCTGGAGTAGTTCAAGTAGAAAATGGGATTCAGTTATGTTCCAAAAAAGCAATTAGCTATGTACACAGCCACAAAATTTTAAGATAAATTTTATGAACGCATGTTACGGTCGCTGCGCATCCGCGTTGATGCTTTTCTTTTTACACAAAAACAATGTTTTGTTTCCAACTATCGTGCGAAAGCAGCTTCATTTTCACGCATACATGCGAGCGGTGCAATTTTAAGGCATGAAGAAAATAATAATAGCAATAAATCATAAATCGAAGGATTAAAGAAGTCTCTTCTTGTGGAGTGATGCAGTAAGGGGCTGTCCATAAATGATGACACACTTTTATTTCAACATTTTTGACTCCCCCCCCCCCCTTTGTCACAAAGTCTTCACATTCTTCCCCTGCATTTTCCATTAACATACATTTTCACAAAAATGCGTGATATTAAACTTCTTGTTGGTCCCGTCTCTCCTCCGAGTCATAAACTCACAATTCCACGCCCCGGATATCCGAGGGAAAATAAAGTATCCGTTTTACATTTGGCGGTTCTGATACTCCTAAAATTTAAAATTCTACAAGTGGGTAACTTTCCATAAAACAAATTCCATTTGAATTAGTTTTATTTCGCATTAAAATTATAAGGTACCATTTCAGCAGAATCAATTTTCATTCGCCACCTGCACTGAGCTTTCCTGAACGGACGTATGCGACCGTTATTAGGCATCTAATATTTTACTGCATTCCTTGTTTTGTTCTTTGCCACTTCTAGTTGTCAGCCATTGGAAATTTAAAAAATAATAATAATCCATTTTTTTTTATTGATTTGGGGGTTGTATTACTTCATATTTTGGCCTTTCCATGCATTCTTTGAAAAAAGTGAGACTAAATTCTCCGCTTACCCGGGTGTAATTTCGTCGGTAGAGGCAAGTCGGGAGGAATGGATGAACCGATCAACGCTGCATTTAAGCCAAAATAAAATTCGAAACTAATTCTCGAGCAAGTACAATAGATGTAGCAGCTTTATTAGACTGTTGTCCTATTCCTACAGACTCACCCATACTCTTTTTAGGTCTTCTTTTGAGAATAAATGATCATATTCTTTATGACGTTTTCACAATAGATTTTTTTTCTTTTTTTTTTTAAGAAGTTGTGCCTTTAACGTTACGGGAATACCTTCACGTCGAATTTTATACTTGGACCGGGATTAAATTGAATTAAAAAGTTGAGGTCCGTATTCGTATTCACTGATCTAGAGACGAATGATCCGTATCCGCATATCTACAACCCGGC